>NC_052324.1:11572156-11664656 GCF_016432855.1 Salvelinus namaycush | reverse complement strand
CTTCAACATCAATAAATCAGATCAATATTGTAACATTCCACCTTAAAACCAGTGATTCCCCTATATTCATTGCCGCCACTCCAAAATATATTATTTAAAATATATATATACAGTACCAGTCAAAAGTTTGGACACATCTACTCATTCCAGGTTTTTTTTCCTTTTTTCTTTCTTTCTACGTTGTAGAATAATAGTGAAGACATCACTATGAAATAACACGTATGGAATCATGTTGTAATTAAAAAAGTGTTAAACAAATAATATATTTTAGAGTTTAGATTCTTCAAAGTAGCCACCCTTTGCCTTGATGACAGCTTTGCACATTCTTGGCATTCTCTCAGCCAGCTTCACCTGTAATGCTTTTCCAACAGTCTTGAAGGAGTTCCCACATGCTGAGCACTTGTTGGCTGCTTTTTCTTCACTCTGCGGTCCAACTCATCCCAGCCATCTCAATTGGGTTGAGGTCGGGTGATTGTGGAGGCCAGGTCATCTGATGATGCACTCCGTCACTCTCCTTAGTCAAATAGCCCTTACACAGCCTGGAGGTGTGTTGTGTCATTGTCCTGTTGAAAAACAAATGATAATCCTACTACGAGCAAACCAGATGGGATTGTGTATCGCTGCAGAATGCTGTGGTAGACATGCTGGTTAAGAGTGCCTTGAATTCTAAATAAATCACTGACCGTGTCACCAGCAAAGCACCATCACTCCTCCATGCTTCACGGTAGAAACTACATATGTGGAGATCATCCGTTCACCTACTCTGCGTCTCTCAAAGACACGGCAGTTGGAACCAAAAATTGCACATTTGGACTCCGGTCTAATGTCCATTGCTCGTGTTTCTTGGTCCAAGCAAGTCTCATTTTCTTATTGGTGTCCTTTAGTAATGGTTTCTTTGCAGCAATTTGACCATGAAGGCCTGATTCACGCAGTCTCCTCTGAACAGTTGATGTTGAGTTGTGTCTGCTACTTGAACTCTGAAGCATTTATTTGGGCTGCAATTTCTGAGGCTGGTAACTCTAATGAACTAAGTCTGGGTCTTCCTTTCCTGTGGTGGTCCTTATGAGAGACAGTTTCATCATAGCTCTTGATGGTTTTTGCGACTGCACTTGAAGAAGTTCTTGAAATCTTCCATATTGACTGACCATGTCTTAAAGTATTGATAGACTGTCATTTCTCTTTGCTTATTTGAGCTGTTCTTGCCATAATATGGACTTGGTTTTTTACCAAATAAGGCTATCTTCTGTATACCACCCCTACCTTGTCGCAACACAACTGATTGGCTCAAATAAATTCCTCAAATTAACTTTTAACAAGGCACACCTGTTAATTGAAATGCATTCCAGGTTTTCATGAAGCTAGTTGAGAGAATGCCAAAAACGTGCAAAGCTGTCATCAAGGCAAAGGGTGGCAACTTTGAAGAATTAAACATATTTAGTTTTGTTTAACACTTTTTTTGGTTACTACATGATTCTATATGTGTTATTTCATAGTTTTGATGTCTTCACTATTATTCTACAAGGAAATAGTAAAAATAAAGAAAAACCCTTGAATGAGTAGGTGTGTCCAAACTTTTGACTGGTACTGTGTGTGTGTGATGGATAGATATTTCTATCTATATTTAAAATAAAAAATGTAATCCTTTTTGGGTTGGTAAAATGTTTTCATTTAAAACCAGAAATAAAGTATGTAGAAAAGATAATGGAGCTATATATTTTTCAATTAAGATCATCTTTGAGAACTAAAAATTCAAAAAAATGTATTGCATGGGGGCCCCCATTGATTTTGTTATAATGTTTGAGTCACTCAGGCATAATAACATGGCATAAGGTATAGAATTGCAGGAAATAATCTTTAAAACAGCAGAATGTTGTCTGCGGCCAAGACGATGCTCTCAAAAATGTTCACCATTGGCCATGCCCACTACCACGCCCCCCCACGCTAACTTTGCCCCCGCTGCTGAAAAGAATCCTAGGGGAAACACTGTAAAACATACAGATGTGTGTTTTTCATGAGGGGACCACACTGGTAAGTGATCAGAAAGCTGCCTGTCGTCCTAAAGTTCAATCTCCTTTGTGTGTCTGCAGAGATTTAACTTTGATAACCCAAAGAGCGGTGTGACGGCCACCGCGGCAGCTTCAAAGTCTCAACGCCTCATCATCGTTCCCACCGCCCAGGCCTTGCCCCCGAAATACCCAACTGCCGCCCCCCTCCAGGAGGAGCGCCACCTGGCCAAAGGTGAACAACCTCACCCTGAAGCATCTCCTTTGGCCCCAGCCCCCACCCCGGCCCCAGTCCATACCCTGGACACCATCAATATCACCAAGGACCACGATGGCTGCTGTGACCACAGCCAAGTCCGACCACAGCCAGGGCAAGAGCAGGAGCTTGTGCAGGGGATGGAGCGGGTGGCCCTGGAGGGGACTGGGCCTCAGGGCGGGGCAGGGGGAGGAGGGGTCAACAGGCACTATAGACAACCTCCCCTGCTGGCTGGGGGTGTGGCTGCCCGGCAAGGGGGCGGGGCAGAAGAGACGTTAGCAGAGGAGTGGGCAGAGGAGGAGGGAGGCGAGGGGGCGGTGCTGGAGGTGCCGGACACAGCGTTGCTCCTGCCGCTCCACGACCCTGACCTGTACGTGGAGATGGTGAAGAGCACACGCTCTGTGCCACAGTACTCAGAGGTGGCCTACCCAGACTACTTTGGCCACGTTGCGCCCACCTTCCGAGAACACATCCTGGAGAGGGTCTATGGCGTGCAGAGGTGAGACCCCTAGACGCTGATCTAGGTACGAAAGCAATGTGTCTGTTTTGCACTCCCTCTCCCCCCTGTTGTTTGAGATTAAGAGAACTGGACCAGTAGCTGCAATCAGTCAAATCGCTCAATGTCTCCTTGTCACCTCTTTCCACTGAAAAGGACTTATTTCCGGTAGTCGGGTGGCTCAAAGTAGTGTGGAGTCAAAGTGAAGGGTGGGTGTGTTCTGTTAGTGCTCTCCCCTGCTGCCACTGTGTGATGATGATGTCACTCAGTCCTCTGCCCCCCTACAGGACTAAGATCTTCCAGGACATTGAGAGGCTGATCCACCCCAATGACATCCTTGATAAAGTGGTCTACGACTTGGACATACAGAGGTGAGCGTCATCATCTTCAGTCCAGGAAACTTGGTGTGGGTGTCTGTGTGTCTCACGGTGGTGGTGTCTGTTGTTTCAGTTGCCCGGTGATTGATGACGGTGAATCTCTGAAGTTCAACTCTCAATTTGAGTCTGGCAACCTGAGGAAAGCTATTCAAGTCAGAAAGTGAGTATTGTGTCCCATTGTTACGTAAACTGGGAACAACATCAAAATAAATGCATTTTTCATTAAGTATTTGTTAAATTCAACGTTGTCTCCCGTGCCCACGTGTGTGGCCGTTTTGGTTTGCCTAAAGGTTGAGCTGATGTGATCTGTGTGTGTTCCAGGTTTGAGTATGACTTGGTCCTAAACTCCGACATCAACAGTAACCACTACCACCAGTGGTTCTACTTTGAGGTGAGCGGCATGCGCGTGGGAGCCCCCTATCGCTTCAACATCATCAACTGTGAAAAGTCCAACAGCCAGTTCAACTACGGTGAGCGACTGACTGCCTTGGTCATTTTTTGTTGCATTATTTAGCCTTTGATGTGTAGCAAAGCTGCTCAGTTTAGATAGATATGCTAATTCAGCGTGTGGTGTATGTATATAATTAACCTCTCCTTAGTAAATTGACTGCATGTACTGTTTTGCAGGTATGCAGGTGCTGATGTACTCTGTTCAGGAGGCCATTAGTGGCAGGCCCCGTTGGGTTCGCACTGGAACGGACATCTGTTACTACAAGTAGGTGTGATTGTCCTACTTTACCCCGCGAGCAGAGTCAGTATGAGACAGCCCACCGGACAAGTAGTGCACCTGTCAGGAGAAACGAGCCCCGTTCCAAAACTTCTAAAATGCATCCTTCCTTCTGGGCCTGTCCCTTGAAGTAACCACTGATCTAAATTGGTTGTAATAGGGAAGGTAACCTTGCTTTCTCTTATCCAATAACTTCCTGATCTGTGTTTACCCCAAGCAATCGAAGAAGGAAGGAAGGTATTTGAACAGGGCCATCAAATAGCTTACTTGTTGGTCACTTTGGTAGGTCCTGGTGTCATGAGTCTGACTTTGTTCGCTGGTTTCTGTTTGTTATTGTATCAAGCATTTGTGAGCTTTTCAACCTCCTTTTACCCAGAAACCACTTCTCCAGGAGCTCGATAGCGGCAGGCGGTCAGAAGGGGAAGTCCTACTACACAATGACGTTCAGCATGACCTTCAACCACAAAGACGATGTCTGCTACTTCGCTTACCATTACCCCTACACCTACTCTACTCTGAAGGTACTATACACTGAGTGTACAAAACATTAAGGACACCTGCTATTTCCATGACATAGACTGACCAGGTGAATCCAGGTGAAAGCTATGATTTCTTATTGACGTCATTTGTTGAATCGATTTAAATGACTATCGATGAAGGGGAGAAGACGGGTTAAAGAAGGACTTTTAAGCCTTGAGACAATTGAGACATGGATTGTGTATGTGTGCCATTCAGAGGGTGAATAGGCAAGACAAAATATTTAAGTGCCTTTGAACGGGGGTATGGTAGTAGGTGCCAGGCGCACTGGTTTGTGTCAAGAACTGCAATGCTGCTGGATTTTTCATGCTCAACAGTTTCCTGTGTGTATCAAGAATGGTCCAGCACCTAAAGGACATCTAGCCAACTTGACACAACTGTGGGAAGCATTGGAGTCAACATGGGCCAGCATCCCTGTGGAACGCTTTCAACACCTTGTAGAGTCCATGCCTGTTCTGAGGGCAAAAGGGGGGGTGCAACTCAATATTAGGAAGATGTTCCTAATGTTTGTTATACTCAGTTGCCGTAGCTTGCTATATAAAGCAGGCAGACAGGCAGACAGGCATTGAAGCATTCAGTTACTGTTCGATTTAACGTTAGAATGGGCAAAACGAGTGACCTAAGCGACTTTGAGCGTGGTATGATTGTCTATGCCAGGCACGCCGGTTCCAGTATCTCAGAAATGGCCGGCCTCCTGGGCTTTTCTAGGTATTACCGGGAATGGTGCGAGAAACAAAAAACATCCAGTCAGGGGTAGGCCTGTGGGTGAAAACAGCTCGTTGATGAGAGGTCGAAGGAGAATGGCAAGAATCGTGCAAGCTAACAGGCGGGCCACAAACAGGTAAATAACAGCGCAGTGCAACAGTGGTGTGCAGAACGGCATCTCGGAACGCACATGTCGTCGATCCTTGTCACGGATAGGCTATTGCAGCAGACGACCACACTGGGTTCTACTCCTATCAGCTAAAAACAAGAAGTTGCGGCTCCAGTGAGCACGCAATCACCGGACAATTGAGGAGTGGAAAAACATCGCCTGGTCCGACAAATCCCGGTTCCTGTTGCGTCATGCTGATGGCAGAATCAAGATTTGACGTAAACGGCATGAGTCCATGGATCCATCCTTCCTGGTGTACCACCAATCTGTAGCAACTGCGTGATGCTATCGCGTTAGCATGGACCAACATCCATGTGGAACGTTTCCAACTTGTAGAAACCATGCCCTGACAAATTCAGGCTGTTCAGGAGGCAAAGGGGGGGCCGACCCGGTACTAGATGGGTGTACCTAATGAGTGTATATCACTACCCCTATACCTACTCTAAAGGTAATATATTTCTACACCTACTCTACAGGTATAAAAGATAAATAAACTCTGGAAAAACTGTTTCACAGTTTTGGAGATTGAACATGTTAATTAGTTGAGGTGCAGTGGTTTGTGAAAGTATTCACCCCCTTGGCATTTTCTCTATTTTTTTGCCTTGCAACCTGAAATTAAAATTGATTGTTGGGGTTGTACATTTTGATTTACACAACATGCCTACCACTTTGAAGATGCGAAATGTTTTTTTTGTGTGTGTGAAACAAACAAGAAATAAGAACAGAACTTGAGAGTGCATAACTATTCTCCCCCCCCCCCCCAAAATCAATACCCTCCCCAAAGTCAATACAATCCACCTTTTGCAGCAATTACAGCTGCAAGTCTCTTGGGGCATGTCTCTATAAGCTTGGCACATCTAGCCACTGGGATTTTTTACCATTCTTCAAGGCAAAACTGCTCCATCAAGTTGGATGGGTTCCGCTGGTGTGCAGCAATATTTAAGTCATACCACACATTCTCAATTGTATTGAGGTCTGGGCTTTGACTAGGCCATTCCAAAACATTTTAATGTTTCCCCTTAAACCACTAAAGTGTTGCTTTAGCAGTATGCTTAGGGTCATTGTCCTGCTGGAAGGTGAACCTCCATCCCAGTCTCAAATCTCTGGAAGACTGAAAGGTTTCCCTCAAATGTCGCTGTATTTAGCACCATCCATTATTCCTTCAATTCTGACCAGTTTCCCAGTCCTGGCCAATGAAAAACGGTGTTCTCGGGGTAATGAGTGTTCTCGGGGTGATGAGAGGTGTTGGATTTGCACCAGACATAGCGTTTTCCTTGATGGCCAAAAAGCAACATTTTAGTCTCATCTGACCAGAGTACCTTCTTCCATATGTTTGGGGAGTCTCCCACATGCCTTTTGGCAAACACCAAACGTGTTTGCTTATTTTTTTCTTTAAGCAATGGCTTTTTTCTGGCCACTCTTCCGTAAAGCCCAGCTCTGTGGAGTGTATGGCTTAAAGTGGTCCTATGGACAGATACTCCAATCTCAGCTGTGGAGCTTTCTCTTTGTTGCCTCTGATTAATGCCCTCCTTGTCTGGTCCGTGAGTTTTGGTGGGCGGCCCGCTCTTGGCAGGTTTGTTGTGGTGCCATATTATTTCAACTTTTTAATAATGGATTTAATGGTGCTCCGTGGGATGTTCAAAGTTTCTGATATTTTTTTTATAACCAACTCTGATCTATACTTCTGCACAACTTTGTCCCTGACCTGTTTGGAGAGCTCCTTGGTCTTCATGGTGCCGCTTGCTTGGTGGTGCCTCTTGCTTAGTGGTGTTGCAGACATTGGGGCCTTTCAGAACAGGTGTGTACAGTCGTGGCCAAAAGTTTTGAGAATGACACAAATATTAATTTCCACAAAGTTTGCTGCTTCAGTGTGTTTAGATGTTTGTCAGATGTTACTTTGGAATACTGAAGTATAATTACAAGCATTTCATAAGTGTCAAAGGCTTTTATTGACAATTACACGAAGTTGATGCAAAAAGTGTTGACCCTTCTTTTTCAAGTCCTCTGCAATCTGCCCTGGCATGCTGTCAATTAACTTCTGGGCCACATCCTGACTGATGGCAGCCCATTCTTGCATAATCAATGCTTGGAGTTTGTCAGAATTTGTGGGTTTTTGTTTGTCCACCCGCCTCTTGAGGATTGACCACAAGTTCTCAATGGGATTAAGGTCTGGGGAGTTTCCTGGCCATGGACCCAAAATATCAATATTTTGTTCCCCAAGCCACTTAGTTATCACTTTTGCCTTATGGCAAGGTGCTCCATCATGCTGGAAAAGGCATTGTTTGTCACCAAACTGTTCCTGGATGGTTGGGAGAAGTTGCTCTTGGAGGTACCATTCTTTATTCATGGCTGTGTTCTTAGGCAAAATTGTGAGTGAGCCCACTCCCTTGGCTGAGAAGCAACCCCACACATGAATGGTCTCAGGATGCTTTACTGTTGGCATGACACAGGACTGATGGTAGCGCTCACCTTGTCTTCTCCGGACAAGCTTTTTTCCGGATGCCCCAAACAATCGGAAAGGAGATTCATCAGAGAAAATGACTTTACCCCAGTCCTCAGCAGTCCAATCCCTGTACCTTTTGCAGAATATCAGGCTGTCCCAGATGTTTTTCCTGGAGAGAAGTCGCTTCTTTGCTGCCCTTCTTGACACCAGGCCATCCTCCAGAAGTCTTCGCCTCACTGTGTGTGCAGATGCACTCACACCTGCCTGCTGCCATTCCTGAGCAAGCTCTGTACTGGTGGTGCCCCGATCCTGCAGCTGAATCAACTTTAGGAGACGGTCCTGGCGCTTGCTGGACTTTCTTGGGCGCCCTGAAGCCTTCACAACAATTGAACCGCACTCTTCCTTTAAGTTCTTGATGATCCGATAAATGGTTGATTTAGGTGCAATATCCTTGCCTGTGAAGCCCTTTTTGTGCAAAGCAATGATGACGGCACGTGTTTCCTTGCAGGTAACCATGGTTGACAGAGGAAGAACAATGATTCCAAGCACCACCCTCCTTTTGAAGCTTTCCAGTCTGTTATTCGAACTCAATCAGCATGACAGAGTGATCTCCAGCCTTGTCCTCGTCAACACTCACACCTGTGTTAAAGAGAGAATCACTAACATGATGTCAGCTGGTTTGTGGCAGAGCTGAAATGCAGTGGAAATGTTTTTTGGGGATTCAGTTAATTTGCATGGCAAAGAGGGACTTTGCAATTCATCTGATCACTCTTCATAACATTCTGGAGTATATGTAAATTGCCATCATACAAACTGAGGCAGCAAACTTTGTGAAAATTAATATTTGTGTCATTCTCAAAACTTTTGGCCACGACTGTGTGTGTGTGTGTATATATATATATATATATATATATATATATATATATATATATATATATATATATATATATATATATATATATACTGAGATCATGTGACACTTAGCTTGCACACAGGTGGACTTTATTTAACTAATTATGTGACTTCTGAAGGTAATTGGTTGCACCAGATCTTATTTAGGGGCTTCATTGCAAAGGGGGGTGAATACATATGCACACACCAATTTTCATTTTTTTTTTTTTTTGAATTAAACAAGTTATTTTTTTCATTTCACTTCACCAATTTGGATTATTTTGTGCATGTCCATTACATGAAATCCAAATAAAAATCTATTTTAATTACAGGTTGTAATGCAAGAAAATAGGAAAAACGCCAAGGGGGTGAATACTTTTGCAAGGCACTGTACTACTCTACTAGCCCAACGGAGGTTACTGTTGTGTAAAGCCTCCTTATTGGCTGTGTTCCTGCCCAGATGCACCTTCAGAAGCTGGAGGCGCTGCGGACCCCTCAGATCTACATGCGCCAGGACGTCCTGTGTGAGACTCTTGGTGGTAACAGCTGCCCCCTCCTCACCATCACCGCCATGCCCGAGTCCACCAGCAATGACCAGATCTGCCAGTTCAGTGAGTACTGACCTACTACTGTGGTGGGGACTGACCTAGGATGACGTAAAGACATCACTGTCTCCTGTCACATTACTGTCTCATCCTTCTTTGGGGGGGAGGGGGTGTTGTTGAGTGTATTTTTATGTGATGTGTGTTTGTGTGTGTCCAGGGAACCGTCCTCTGGTGTTCCTGTCAGCGCGAGTGCATCCAGGGGAGACCAATGCCAGCTGGGTGATGAAGGGCACCCTGGAGTTCCTGATGGGCAGCAGCCCCCTGGCACACAGTCTCAGGGAGGCCTACATCTTCAAGATAGTCCCCATGCTCAACCCTGACGGAGTGGTCAACGGCAAGTAAGTGTACACACACACACAACTAGAATGTGCGTATGAACGTGTGCACATACTTGGCATGGACACACACAAACTGAATACTACAGTGCCTTCAAAAAGTATTCACACCTCTTGACTTTTTCCACATTTTGTTGTTACAAAGTTAAAATTTATTGAATTGTCATTTTTGGTCAACGATCTAAACAAAATAATCTTATGTCAAAGTGGAAGAAAAATTCTAATATGTGAGAGGAATAAAAAGAAAAATAGAACACTATCTTGATTAGATAAGTATTCAACCCCTTGAGACATGTTAGAATCACCTTTGGCAGAGAATACATCTGTGAGTCTTTCTGGGTAAGTCTCTACGAGCTCTCCACATCTGGATTCTGCAACATTTGCCCATTATTATTTTCTAAATTCTTCAAGCTCTGTTAAATTGGTTGTTGATCATTGCTAGATAACCATTTTCAGGTCTTGTCATAGACTTTCAAGCAGATTTAAGTCAAAACTGTTACTCGTCCAGTTTAGATTTGGCATTGTGTTTTAGGTTATTATTCCTGCTGAAGGTGAATTCAGTTTTCTCCTATCACAGTCATTAAACTCTGTTACTGTCTTAAAGTCACCATTGGCCTCGTGGTAAAATCCCTGAGCGGTCTCCTTCCTCTCCGGCAACTGAGTTAGGAAGGATGCCTGTATCTTTGTAGTGACTGGGTGCATTGATACACCATCCAAAGTGTGATAAGTAACTTCACCATGCTCAAAGGGATATTCAATGTCATCTTTTTGTTTTTGTTCTTATTACCAATAGGTGCATTTCTATGTGAGGCATTGGAAAACCTCCCTGGTCTTTTGTGGTTGAATCTGTGTTTGAAATGCACTGCTCGACCGAGGGACCTTACAGATAGTTGTATGTGTGGGGTACAGAGATGAGGTAGTCACTAAAAATTAATGTTGAACACTATTATTGCACACAGCATGAGTCCATGTAACTTATTATGTGACTTATTTATGTGACTTATTATGTGACTTGCACATTTTCTACTCCCAAACTTATTTAGGCTTGCCATAACAAAGCGGTTGAATACTTATTGACTCTAAACATTTCAGCTTTTCATGTGTAATTAACGTTGACATTATGGGGTATTGTGTGTAGGCCAGTGACAAGATCTCTCAATTAAATACATTTTAAATTCAGGCTGTAACACAACAAAATGTGGAAAAAGTCAAAGGGTGTGAATACTTTATTTCTTCAACCTGTTTCTCCCTCTACCACTCTCCCTCCAGTCACCGTTGTTCTCTGAGTGGGGAGGATCTGAACCGACAGTGGCAGAGCCCCAGCCCTGAGCTGCATCCTACCATTTACCACACCAAGAGCCTGCTGCAGTACCTCGCCGCCATCCAGAGGGCGCCACTGGTGAGCCCAACCACGCGTACATACCGTAACCACCATATGCGTGCCGTAGCCCACGATACCCTTACAGCGCTGGTCGCACGTGGCTAACTCGGTCATGCTAACCCTTAGCCATAACCTTGTCACTTTCCCTAACGGTCGTGGCGGGAGAGCCAGACTGACGAAGTTCGACTGTCTTCATACATTCAGTCGTCCACTTCCCTGTTGGTGACTTGAGTCCTCTCCCTCCCTCTGGTGTGTAGGTGTTCTGTGACTACCACGGTCACTCCCGGAAGAAGAACGTGTTCATGTACGGTTGTAGTTTGAAGGAAACCGTATGGCAGACCAACATCAGCGCGACATCCTGTGAGCTACACGAGGACCTTGGCTACAGGGTGAGAGACACACATACAGTACACTCACATATATACTGAACGCAACAGATTTTACGGAGTTACAGTTCGTATAAGGAAATCAGTCAATTGAAATACATTCATTAGATCCTAATCTATGGATTTCACATGACTGGAAATACAGATGTGCATCTGTTGGTCACAGGCCCCTTAAAATAAAAAGGTAGGGGTGTAGATCAGAAAAACCAGTCAGTATCTTGTGTGACCACCATTTCCATTATCTGCTGTGCATTATCATGCTGAAACATGAGGTGGGTGATGGCGTCGGATGAATGGCACGACAATGGACCTCAGGATCTCGTCATGGTATCTCTGTGCATTCAAATTCCCATCGATAAAATGCAATTGTGTTCATTGTCCGTAGCTTAAGCCTGCCCATACCATAGTCCCACCGCCACCATGGGGCACTCTGTTCACAACGTGGATATCAGCAAACCGCTCGACCACACAACGCCGTACATGTGGTCTGCTGTCGTGAGGACAGTTGGACATACTGCCAAATTCTCTAAAATGACGTTGGAGGCGGCTTATGGTCGAGAAATTAACATTAATTTCTCTGTAAACAGCTGTGGTGGACATTCCTGCAGTCAATATGCCAATTGCACGTTTCCTAAAAATTTGAGACGTGGTATTGTGTTGAGTGACAAAACTGCACATTTTAGTGGCCTTTTATTGTCCCCGGCGCAAGGTGCACCTGTGTAATGATCATGCTGTTTAATCAGCTTCTTGAAATGCCACACCTGTCAGGTGGATGGATAATCTTGGCAAAGGAGAAATGCTCACTAACAGGGATTTAAACAAATTTGTGCCCAAAATTTGAGAGAAATACACTTTTTGTACTTACGGAACATTTCTGGTATCTTTTATTTCAGCTCATGGGGCCAACACTTTACATGTTGCGTTTTATATTTTTGTTCAGGGCACTTACACACACACACACACACACACTGACTGTTTCTCTTTCAGATCATCTCCTATCCATCCATAGCGAATCCTCTCTCCGACACAAACGAGCCCGCACTGGCTGTTGTTTATAGGTGTTGCACTCCAACTCTTCTCCCCTTCTCCCTCCCTCAGACTCTGCCTAAGATCCTGTCCCAGACGGCGCCGGCCTTCAGCATGGCCAGCTGCAGCTTTGTGGTGGAGCGCTCCAAGGAGGCCACGGCCCGCGTGGTGGTGTGGAGGGAGATCGGAGTCCAGCGGAGCTACACCATGGAGAGCACACTCTGTGGCTGTGACCAGGGCAAATACAAGGTGGGGGTGTATCCCAGCAATGACAAATGCAAGGGGTGTGTGTGTGTGTGTGTGCTGTGGAGTGTGTTTGTGTCGCCTTGTGTGTGTGTACCAACAACCAGCAGGGGGAGCCATAGTCCTGTAAATCATACTGTTAGTGACTCAAAGCTGTGTGTGTAAGTGTGTGTGTGTGTGTGTGTGTGTGTGTGTGTGTGTGTGTGTGTGTGTGTGTGTGTGTGTGTGTGTGCGCGCGCGCTCCATGATGACTGAGTTAATGTTCGATCTATGAGTGTCCAGTGAGTGCAGAAACCTCTGTCAGCTCCTCTCCCCCTCTCAGCACTGGGGTTGCCAATGTCAACATCTGCAGAGCCCAGGGGCAGGCTAGGGTTGCCTGTTTTGCATGGTCCCTCTCCTTCCATCCCTGCTGATTAAGTTATGCATGTGGAGGGGGAAAGTGTTTGGACAGATGTGCAGGGATCGTATTTTGTTGAGGTTCTATTTCCCATGGTCCCGCCAGGCCCGTGTCCTCTTTTTAGTTCTGCTCCGAGTCTTAACGCACTGCAACACAGTCATGTTTCTGCTACAGGCATTTTACTGGAAGCCCACTGTAGACTTGAGAGCTTGCACGTGGGACAGAAGTGTGTGTGATAATAATTAGGTAGGTGCTTATAGTTGTCCTGTTTCACACATGTACAGGTCTGTATCATAAGCATGTGTAAATTGGAAATGTGTTTTTTGCTTCTCCCAACTCTCCCGGAGAGTGGCGTCATGGCCAGGGTCAGCCATTATCAACGGTGACCTTGAATCAATTAGGGTTAAGTGCCTTGCTCAAGGGCACATTGACCGATTTTTCACCTTGTCGCTTTAACCACTAGGCTACCTGCTGTGTGTGCGTGTGCAGTGTTTGTAAGTGTTAATTATGTGTGCTTGTGTACACGCATGGGTATATACAATGTGTTTGTACAGTAAGTGAAAATAATGTGTGTGTCCAGGGGCTCCAAATAGGCACTAGGGAGCTGGAGGAGATGGGAGCCCAGTTCTGTGTGGCTCTGCTCAGGCTGAAGAGACTGACCTCGCCCCTGGAGCTGAGGAACCACGCCCACCTTCTGGACGTCGAGAGTGACCTGATCGAGACACGTTGCAAAGTCACCAGGTCAGACACATGCACACACCAAGGTTATTATAGTAAACAAAAACTGACATTGAAAATGTATACTGAAACTATTATCTTTGAATGCAAAACTAACTAATATAAAATAAAACTCATCATAAATGATGTTTGTTTTTTTCTTCTTGGGGTAAAAATCGAATGGGGTTTTCAATCTTCTGAATCTGGTGGTTAAATGCTGCCCGTAGATGCCGATGTCTCAAATAGGCTTAGCTTGTGCGTCACTATCAATAGTTATCACTAGCTAACAGGGAAGAAATCCGAGGGCGAGCACGGGGCGTGACTGGGCCAAGCTAGAGCAGCTTGTGAAGTTGCTGGAGCCGTTCGCAATCCACACCGACCAACTTCAAACTGACAGCCAGAGTCGCTGTCTGATGTGGTGCTCTGCCTTCTCAACCTTGAGGCACACTTGCAGTCAACTAGTGTTGCAAAACAGTTGGGACAGGTCCTCCTGAAGTCACTGTGTGAGCGCTTCACATGCATACTGAATCCTCTGGCAGCCAACTTTCATCCAACCCCTGCAGCAGCTTGCCTGATGGACCAAAGTCTCTGGCACTTCGCTCAACAGAAATGGAGCCACTGATGAGGGAAGCAGTCTTTTGTACTTCAGCAAATAGGACAGTGCAGCCGTGGAGCAGCACAAACCCCCGAAACGATGCCAGCACGTTGAATCCAGCAAGCATCTCGACCACAGTTCTTCAGAAATATAGGTTCCTCGCAGTGAAGATTGTGTCTGAGGTCACTGTGCAGCTGGAGCGTCAACCTGGCAGGGCATTAAGTGGCCTGTGTGAGCTGCAGAAATACCTGGAAGAGGTAAAGGGGGGGCATGTTCACAGAGTCACCTCTCCAGTTCTGCCAGGCAAGGATGGCTGTTTATCCAAAGCTGTGCCCTGTGGCACTGGATATGTTTTCTGCCCCTGCATCCCAAGCGTTAGAGGAGAGAATATTCAGCGTGTCATCAGGCTTGAGAAACCGAACAACAACCTCTCTGGAACGCAGAATGTTCTTGAAGATGAACCAGAAATGATTGATCGGTTGAACAGAAACACACACACACACTGGCTGGCTGTGAACTGATAGATTTGCTTAAGCTTTTTGCTGTTATTTTTTATATTTTTTGTTAATTTTTTTTACTCCAAAAACAAACTTATACGAACAACAACTTACAGAAACACTCATTTCTAGACTACATTTCATCTGCCCTGACCCTTATGGTCACACCAGCTGTTTTTATTTACCCTATTGTCTTGCATCAGTCTAGGCGCTTATCCTTTTAAGTCACATTAGGATAGATGTATAATTTAAACCTAACCAAACCTACGTCCTAGCCATGGAGTTGTATGGAGTCCTCTAGTGGCCAAAAGCCTTTGTTAGCATGTGCAGCACCATTGAGAACTTTTGACATTTTGACTTAGTCAACTGGGAGGGACTTTCAACCGATGACCCGGTTGGCATGGCCTGATGGCCCGGTTGGAGTCGTGACAGCCGAGTCATCAGGAAGGATAAGCCAATGATTTGTACTCATGAAGAAGAAAATGTACTCTTTCAAGATGGAGATGGCCTCAATGGCACTGCCCATGCTCTCACAGACACCATCATGATACAGAGATGTTATGTCTACCCAAGTCTATGGTCCATCACCTTATGTATTACTGCCCCCCAGTGGCAAGGAGTGACATCCCCATAAAACAAACTGCAAATAACACATAAATGGCTCCTAGCCTCCCACGTATAGGCTACATTTATCCCTAACTCTAAAACTGAAACTAAATAATATAAAAATGAAATGGAAGTATTTATCAAACTGAAACAAAATAAAAATAGTAAATCAAGCCTAAAAATGAACTGAAACTAAACTCTATTTCAAATAAATCGAACAACTAATAGAAATAAAAAATAGTATTAAATCACAAAACTGTAATAACCTTTGTACACACACACACACATACTCTCCAACTTTCTAACCATACATGATCCACTAGTTGAATTGCCAGTTGCAGTGTGGCCAGCACTCAGGACAGTAGTGTAGCTGCATTGTTCGTTATCATCATCTTTAGCATCCTCATGACCTGTCAATGTGGCTCCTTCTAACAAATCTCTCCTCATGTCTTGATTTATCCATGTATAATTGATGTATTTATTTATTGAAACCCATCAAGCAGCCAGGTTAGAGACCTCGGGGCTTGGCTATAGGATCATAACAGTTTTTATGATTTTATGCTTTTTATCATTTAATATTTAATCATCAGACCCATGATATCATAATAATAAGAAGATTGGAATTGTGTGTGTGTGTAACCTGGCTGCTTGATGTGTGTGTGTGTGTGTGCACATGCTGCGTGTGTCTGTGGCCTTTGCGTGCTGTGTGTGTGTGGCTGGTCCAGAGTGAGTGAGTGTGGCCCTTGCAATATTTCTCTAATGGACTGTAATGGCTCAAGCTCTCTCACTCTGGGATCTTAACACTCCTCTCTAGACAGCACTCTGTCCATCCAGCCCATTACACAATTACACCCCGTCACACCCTCCTCCTAATCCACTTTACCTCTCTCTGGGGCGGGGTGAGGGGGGAGCAGGGGTCAATATCTGAACCCCCTCATCCACTGTCTCCACGGGATCCTCTTTCAAAGCCCTCACACCATTAAAAACCATTAAAAACCACTAAAACCACTAAACCTCGGAGACGTTTAACCATTAAACCACTAAACTGACGCATAAAAAGAGAAAACGATTAGTGATTTAATGGGATTTTTTTTGTTGGGTTAGTGTACTTTTTATTACCTGTCACTAATTTTATCTTTCTGAATTTCTTTCTGAAATCATTTATATTTAATTTCTGTCCAGGCCCAGGTTCAAATCATTTTTGTTTGCTTTCAAGTACTTAGATGTTTTTAAATTGAGCCTGCCTAGAATAATGGACTGACTGTTTGTTGTTGTCCAGCAGCAGCCCAAGTACGTACGTGCTGGAGGACGAAGAGCACTCCTTCATGGAGGAGGTGGACTACAGCGCAGAGAGTGGCGATGAACCCGACATCGACCCCGACACCGCAGACCCCCACGATAACCGCCTCTCCGACTCCGAGTCCAACAACCACAGAGACTCACTCACCTAGCTCAAACCCCCTGACCACTACTTAACCACTCTTCACCCTGTCCCTTTTGTGACCCGAGCTCGAGGAATTTCTCCTGACCATGTTGTGACCTACCTACGAAAAACTCAGGGCTAGGAGCCAGAGTTTTTTTCCCCTGGTCAGGACAAGTGTTCAGGAAAAACTCCTGTCTCTACAGCATAGTCCAAGCCACAAACTCGTGTTGCCTCCTAGATGAAACAGACCTTATTTTCCTTCCCCTCCTACCCCCACCTCCCAGATATCCCCCATAATGCTCTGACCTCACTCCTCCCCCCCTGGCCTTGGTGCATTATGGATATCACATCCATACTTATCTGCCTTGCATATCTCAAACAGATAT
This sequence comes from Salvelinus namaycush, assembly GCF_016432855.1. NCBI lineage: Eukaryota > Metazoa > Chordata > Actinopteri > Salmoniformes > Salmonidae > Salvelinus > Salvelinus namaycush. The sequence continues at coordinate 11,647,455 of NC_052324.1, read as the reverse complement.
AGATAGATTGGTCAGAAGTGTTGTACAACGAATAGACACATTAGACAAATAACACACGTTAACACAATGGTTTTGGTGCAATGTCCCCATTTGTCATGAAAATGACAAAAGTGTTACACACAGAGAATCTATAAATCTCTATTTACATAATGTATGTCTATGTAATTATATCGTTACACACAAGTTGAAATGGAATGTACACCTCGGTCGTATTTACATAAAGACTGCAGTATTACACAATGACCAACTAGTAGCAGTAACGCACAATTAGCATAAACAGGAAGTTAGCAAGCAAAGTAGAACCATTTGCACATGTAGCAAATCAACATACATACCGTACGCATGAACCCCGAGGTACAGGAGAGAACAATCCTTACCTAAAAGGTCAGAAGCTCAGCCCAAAGCTGAAGTTGATGTTGTGGCTCTATTTTGCGGTACTGAGAAGTACATGTATTTCTCCAGTCTGTCTGTAAGCTTAGTTGGTTGCCCGTACACTGCAATGGTACTCAATTTTAGAAAGGTTGTTGCTTTTTGAGAGTAGCATAAGATATTTGTTTGTCTTTTTTTTTCTCCTAGATGTAGGTGTTACGTTTCGGTTGCGTATGTACAGTCAGTGCATGGCTATTTAATGTTATTTTTGTAATTTATTTTGTTATTTTATTTGTGAGAAGAGGCCCTGTATGTATATGAGGAAGTATGTGTGTGTTTGGCGTTGTGTATGCGTTTTTGCTAGATGGAAATGCTAGTCTACCATAGTGCAGCCAAACGCTCAAGGTGTTTGTGGGAGTAAAAAAAGCAACCTGGGCGAAACCTTTTAATTTGATTGTAAACACACATAAGTTGAAGCTTGCTATGAAATCATGGGAAATAAACGTGAATGTGAAAATGTCTCTGGGTCATTTGGCTGTGTATTATTATCCGTTTAGTCAATCTGTTTTTCTGTGGTCTGGGGATATTGTTTTGAAGGATGTGTGTGGGGTTGGTGTATGTGGTTTGAGTATTTGGGATGTGTTTTGAATGTGTTTTTAGAGGTGTTTGTTTATTCTGTTTGAGTGCAAGTGATGCGTGTGCCCTCCACTAATGCCCCTCTGGCTATACAGTGCATTCAGAAAATATTCAGACGCTTTCACTTGTTCCACATTTTATGTTACAGGCTTATTCTAAAATTGATTAAATTGTTTTCCCCCCCCTCCATCTACACACAATACACCATAATGATGAAGCAAAAACAGGTTTAGACATTTTTGCAAATGTATTAAAAATAAAGAACTGAAATATAACATTTACATAAGTATTCAGACCGTTTACTCAGTACTTTTTTGAAGCACCTTTGGCAGTGATTACAGCATCTAGTCTTCTTGGGTATGACGCTACAAGCTTGGCACACCTGTATTTGGGGAGTTTCTCCCATTATTCTCTGCAGATCCTCTCAAGCTCTGTCAGGTTGGATGGGGAGCGTCGCTGCACAGCTATTTTCAGGTCTCTTCAGAGATGTTCGATCGGGTTCAAGTCTGGGCTCTGGCTGGGCCACTCAAGGACATTCAGAGACTTGTCCCGAAGCCACTCCTGCGATGTCTTGGCTGTGTACTTAGGGTTGTTGTCCTGTTGGAAGTCTGAGGTCCTAAGTGCTCTGTACTTTGCGCCATTCATCTTTCCCTCGATCCTGACTAGTCTCCCAGTCCCTGCCACTGAAAAACATCTCCACAGCATGATACTGCCACCACCATGCTTCACCATAGAGATGGTGCCAGGTTTCCTCCCGACTTAACGCTTGGCATTCAGGCTAAATAGTTCAATCTTGGTTTCAACAGACCAGAGAATATTGTTTCTCATGGTCTGAGAGTCCTTTAGGTGCCTATTTGAAAACTCCAAGCGGGCTGTCATGTCCCTTTTACTGAGGAGTGGCTTCCGTCTGGCCACTCTATCATAAAGGCCTGATTGGTGGAGTGCTGCAGAGATGGTTATCCTTCTGGGAGGTTCTCCCATCTCCACAGAGGAACTCTGACAGAGCTCCAGAGTGACCATCGGGTTCTTGGTCACCTCCCTGACCAAGGCCCTTCTCCCCTGATTGCTCAGTTTTGCCGGGCGGCCAGCTCTAGGAAGAGTCTTGGTGGTTCCAAACTCCTCCCATTTAAGAATGACGGAGGCCACTGTGTTCTTGGAGACCTTCAACGCTGCAGACATTTTTTGGGGTACCCTTCCTCAGATCTGTGCCTCGACACAATCCTGTCTCGGAGCTCTGCAGACAATTCCTTGGACCTCATGGCTTGGTTTCTGCTCTGACATACACTGTCAATTGTGGGACCTTATATAGACAGGTGTGTGCCTTTCCAAATCATGTCCAATCAATTGAATTTACCACAGGTGGACTCTCCTGTGTCAATCACACACTTGGAAGTGCAGCGAACAAAAGACTAAATATATTCTCCGCCCCAAACCTATTACCGTTCCTGCTCCTCTCTTAATCTGAGGAAAGGGGGAGGAGGGGGGCATTCAGCTGCTCCCGAAGATCACAATGTTTATCATAGACCCTAATTAGACGCCACAACCAGCGTAAGCCGCACACACACAAATCACTCAGGCGCCATGCACGACTTTCTCACACGATCTCTGATTAGACTAAACTGAGGCCCTTACTTTGCATTGGTAATTAACATGTGTCCCCTCTGCTCTACTTTCCTATTTTCCTCCATCTAGAAATATGGTGGCCTGGTGAATGGTTCCTCAGCTAAGTCAACTAAAGCTATTAAAAAACCCAGACATACTCACATGGGCATAATCGGTTATTTGGAAAGCGGCGCTGACTTCCACCTCACGTTGCCATGGTAACTAGACTTATTTTCTTGAAGCAGCACTTTTCCTCCATCCGTCGTGTTATTCATTCAGCCTCCTCGAAAATGTTTCTTTTTTTCCCTCCATCTACATTTTACATTTTAGTCATTTAGCAGATGCTCTTATCCAGAGCGACTTACAGTAGTGAGTGCATACATTTTCATACTTTTTTCGTACATTCTTTTCTCCGGATCTATTCTACATTCTATTCTCCTATAGCCAGTGGCCTTACCAGCCTGATGATAGATGGGACGGTAAAGAACAATAACACACACACACTGACATATTGCAGTATTTTTCTGCCATAGTTTAAAACTCATGAGACAACATATTACCCAGGGGCTGGTTATTTATTGTGCAGTCTTTCCAGTGTCTAGGATACCTAAACTCACATACTAGTACAAAGAAAACCTTGAGCGTGCCACAGAGTGAGAGGAAAGGCAACATGGATGTTTGTGGTGGGAGAGTCAGTGGTAGACATTATCTGACGACTGACCGGCTAGTCCTGTGTCAGCGGTTCCTGGCCAGGTCGACTGGGATGTCGATAGACGCCATCTGAGTTAAAAGCAATAACCTTCAGGTTAAAGTAGGACTGGTAGACTGAGAGTAACAGAGATCAGCTCTCTCACTCACTCCAGGTTTCTACACTCCTTTTTTCACTGGTGGTATCAACTTTGTCAGTTGGTCGCACATATTTTTTTATAATTGATAAGGACCTGGCCTGCATTCCATACAGAACCTGTCTAATAATGACTAGCCATCTTTTAAATTGGCATCGCTTTGTGTTCTTACATTGATTTGGAGAGATTTACTGTGACAGCAAAGAAAAGAGACGTAAAATTAAGTGCTCAATGTATTTTTTGCAAATTTCAAAGTGACGTGTTCTATCCTGCGAAATCCTGTAAAAAGCAGAATTTGAAAAAAGAAGATACTTTATACCAAAATGATACCTACATTTAATATTTAGGCTAATTGTTGTAATAGTTATAGACCCCCCCACAAAGTATGCATTACCACTTTAAGAATAATACATTTTTTAAATGGCATTATGCATTACCAATCACATTATTTTTACATTCTAAAATATGTCCGAATAATGTGTGCATTGCCTGACTAAATAGGCCAAATGCTCCCGACACAAATGTGGTGTTTGTCCATGTCTGTCCATGTGGTAGCTAGTCAGTTTCGCCATTTTAGATGTTGAAGAGTTATTGAGGGGTTACTGTATCATGTTTTAAAACGAGAAAGCGACCAAAAAACGGGTTCATTTGTAATGGAATGCTTTGAATGGAAAACCAAGTTGAAGCCAACGTTCATAATAACCTCACATGGTTTTACCACAACAAACACAACAGACTAACGCAACAGAGGCGACGGGAAGCAAACGAAAGCGCTTACATCTCATAAAAACTGATCAGAAATGAAATCACAGATAATTATATTGGAGCAGAAGAACTTGTAAATCGGCTAACATAACTTCAATGACTTTACAAGGACCAACGAGCCTAGAGGAAATGGTCTGATTTTCAAGGTAGGCTATTCCATGATGACTGAATTGCGCATTGCAAATATTCAACCAAGACTTTGAGCTTTTTAAATACCTGGTGTGCTTACCCATTCTTGCCTTAGCATTTACTGGTAGATATCATAACTTGGAACATCTGACCAGTGAATAACAGGTGAGGTAAGAAGAGCATAGCTGTTGGAAGAGTGACAGGTGTGATAGACATATGTCTAGTAAGGAATTACAGGTTAACGGAGCTGTCAATCAAACAGCTACTTACTTCAATCACAAGTCACAACAATCAGCGCCCTTGTTTGAGCTTAACATTCTTGTCTGAAAGGTCCTGCCAGCTAGGAGGTAATTTAGGTTCTGGTTTTGAGGGATCAGGGACTGAGGCCCGTACACACATTTTCCGGCAAAAAAAACGATTCACCCCATGAATTGCAACCTTGCGCAGACACGCCCCACGATTAAGCCAGCTAGAGCCAATGAGACGACTTGTTTGTTTTTACTGTGAGCTGAGTGAGCGGGTCCTAATAGAGGCGTTGTTATTGGTGCTAATATTTCATAGGGCTTCCAGACATTGAGTTGTGACAGGAAGCCCCGGAGGGACCTGTCATAACATCACTAATCTCCCACAAGCCTCTGCTCCCCTTGAGGGTATCCAAGTGTGGTGTCCTCACTGTTAGATATCACAATATTGGGTTTGGAATTTTAAAAGTCAAAGTGTTGAGGGATACACAGGCGTGTTTACCTGAGAGAGATTTATTTTTATGTTTGACAAATACTGCAGTCTCTGCTGTTGTTTACAAAAAATACAATAAACCTGGTCAGGCCATATACAGTGCCTTCAGAAAGTATTCATACCCCTTGACTTATTCCACATTTTGTTATGTTACAGCCTGAATTCAAAATGGATGAACTAGATTTTGTTCTCACACTCATCTACACACAGTACCCCATAATGACAAAGTGAAAACATGTTTTTAGACTTTTTTGCAAATGTATTGAAAATAAAATACCGAAATATCTAATTTACATAAGTATTCACACACCTGAGTCAAAACATGTTAGTATCACTTTGGCAGTGATTACAGCTGTGACTCTTTCTGGGTAAATTGTACAATAAATGCACATTATTCTTTTTTAAATTCTTCAAGCTCTGTCAAGTTGGCTGTTGATCATTAATAGACAGCCATTTTCAAGTCTTGCCATAGATTTTCAAGCCGATTTAAGTCAAAACTGTAACTAGGCCACTCAGGAACATTCAATGTTGTCTTGGTAAGCAACTCCAGTGTGTATTTGGCCTTTTGTTTTGGGTTATTGTTCTTCTGAAAGGTGAATTTGTATCCCAGTATCTTTTGGAAAACAGACTGATTTGCCTTTATTCCAATTTTTTATCCTAAAAAACTCCATAGTCCTTCCCGATGACAAGCATACCCATAACATGATGCAGCTCCACCATGCTTGAAAATATGAACAGTGGTACTCAGTGATGTGTTGGATTTGCTCCAAACATAATGCTTTGTATTCAGGCCATAAAGTTAATTTCTTTGCCACATTTTTTGCAGTTTTACTTTGTGTGTACTTTGTGTGTGTATTCTGTACAGACTTCCTTCTTTTCACTTTGTCATTTTGGTTAGTATTGTGGAGTAACTACAATGTTGTGGATCCATCCTCAGTTTTCTCCTATCACAGCCATTAAACTCAGTAACTGTTTTAAAGTCACCATTGGCCTCATGGTGAAATCCTCTCATGGTTTCCTTCCTCTCCGACAACTGAGTTAGAAAGGATGCCTGTATCTTTGTAGTGACTGTGTATTTATACACCATTCAAAGTGTAATTAATAACTTCACCATGTTCAAAGGGATATTCAATGTCTGCTTTTCTTTTTTTACCCATCTACCAATAGGTGCCCTTCTTTGCTAGGTATTGGAAAACCTCCCTGGTCTTTGTGGTTGAATCTGTGTTTGAAACTGCTCAACTGGGGGCCTTACATATAATTGTATGTGTGGGGTACAGAGATGAGGTAGTCATTCAAAAGTCATGTTAAATACTATTATAGTCCATGCAACTTATAATGTGACTTGTTAAGCAGATGTTTACTCCTGAATTTATTTAGGGATGTATACTTATTGACTCAACACATTTCAGCTTTTCAATTTGAACTAATTTGAAACAAAACAAAAAAACATTTGACTATATGGAGTATTGTGTGTAGGTCAGTGACACAAAATATACATTTAATAAACTTTAAATTCAGGCTGTAACACATCAAAATTTGAAAAATGTCAAGGGGTGTGAATACTTTGAGGGCACTGTATAATAAATCAAGGTCATGACCTCGAAAATACATTTCTGGTCACTGTGATCTTGACCTTCTGCCAAGGACATATTGCTTTACATATTTTGAGTCGGTCCAATTTATCAAATTGCATTTTTTGGCAGAAATGCCTTCTGGAAGAGGTGAACTTTCATGTGCCCTAATAACAAACTTGTATGCCATCTGTAAATACAAAGAAAATTATTGAATTACCAGCCTACTTGGTTTAGCCACGGAGAAAGACAGGAAGCTTCCCGCTAGCCATGATTGGCTGAGATAATGGATGCACTGGACATGCCGAGAGATGAGTTCGGGTTGTTCTGCCATGTGGACTTCTGTCTGTAACATGAGCTGTTCAGTATGATTGCAAATATGCAGAGGGAGTCGAAAAGAGAACACACAGAAGGCTGTTGTATAAAACACCTGTCTACGGATTACATCTTCAAACTAAGGGCATCCATGGCATCCGTGACAGAGAGGGAGAAGCGTCCATCCATGTATACGGGCAAGATAGTATAGCGAGCTACATTTTCAGATATATGTTTCTAATTTTGTCAGAAAGTCATTTTCATTTCAAGTTATAGCATACTGTTATTTAGCTAGCTAACATTAGCTGGCTGGCTCGCTAGCTAATGTTACGTGTATGATCTGTGTAATATTATTCGTATCTCAGAGCCATTTGCATTGCTAGTTATAGTCTGTTAGCTAGCTAGCTAACATTGAACATGGTTGGTTAGCTACCTGCAGATTCATGCAGAGTAGTAATGTTATGAGTTGGGATTATGGTTCCTAGTTTTTTTAATTCATTTTTTAATTTATTTTAAATTCAATTTTGCTACATCAGACCAAATCGAGCCGGTCGGTCACATTTGTTCAATTTGTTTCCGGTGATTAAATGTTCAGTAATTATTACATATTTTAGTGGTTCCTAGGCCATATAGGCAAATTTAAGATATTTCAACCAATCATTATAAAAATTACTTGAGTAGATTGTTACATAGTAATCAATATTTTATAAATTCATAAATTTGACTGATAATCATAAGAAATGAGATTCTAGCCACTTCCTTATTCTGTCCCATTGTCTCATAGAGATGTATAGAGATCACAACGTTGGATCTGTCTCAATGGCACTGCCTGTGCGCTCACAGACAGCAAATATAAGGCGACAGACACAGCGTTGCGATCTCTATACATCTCTATGCGACAACGGGACAGAATTCAGAGGTTGTTAGGCCTCTTATGGAGCCAAATCAGTGTTGTGTGCTTGTTTATGAATTAACACGAGGGATTCATTTGATATCTGACCCCAAGTCAGCACTAAAGGTGTGGTTATCTTTTGATCACACAACTGAGATCCTCTTGTACCTGACCGTGGATCAGTGTTAAGTGTGTGGGTTTTAATTAAGCTTCTTTCTCCCAGGGCAGCAGTGGTTAGGTGGTTTTCCATTGTGCAACCTTCTTTAGCTTGGCATCCATCTTCTGTTTGCTTCTTCACAGAGGTTCAGTTGACCACAAGATCCAATTTCAGATGATGGAATTCAACCGTAAAATAACAGTGAAGAGGGTTACAGACGGGTGGCTTGTGATCTGAGGGGCTTCATCGCTTGTTGGACTAATCAGACAATGCTGACACGGCAACAGAGGTTGAAGGACGTTACACTATTTTCACTTGTTGGAAAATGTCAGCCACACTACGAAGCAAGGTGGAGTAAATTCGATTTTCAATTCAATCAAGCTTTATATAAAACAACGGGCAATTTTCCATTCAGGAAGTACATTTCTATTAAATAAATTGACAACAATTGACCCCAGCCCTGTCATCAACTAGTGAATCTAGCTTCTCTGAACATCATTTACAGGCTAGTTTATGTACTCCTCTAAACAACAGCAAAAACAACAACAACAGTAACACTTCATTTCTATAGTCCATCTGTAGATGCTCTACAGACTGTCTACAGACAGTAACATTTCAACTAACTATCTACTAACTCTAACCCTAACCTTTACCTTTACCCTATCCCTTATTCTAAACCTAACCCTAACCTTAGCAAGCAGTTGCTTATCAACAAATAGTTGATAGTATGGAAAATCCTATCCAAATAAAGTGTGACCATAACACCCTCTATAGCTGAACTGTTGTGTTAAAGGGAGAGGGAGAGTCCTCGAGTAACTGAAGCACTATGCTGAACAATTCAACTAAATCATTTTTTAATTCCTCTTTTTAGTGGGCTCTCATTCACGATGTACCTGACCCTGTTACACACATACACACTATGTACATTAAACACATTTAACGTTAAACCACCTTTCACTTCCATTGAGTGCTTTAAATGGATGGCGGTCAACCCAAGCTGTGAACCAAATCAACAATTCCACTGGGAATGAAACCACCCAAACAAAATCACAGTTAGTCCTAAACCACAACTCCACTGGTCATGGACCACATCAACCCCTCTCTCCTTGCCTCTCCCTGGCAGTATTAAAGGGGCAGTGCAATCAAAAACGGGATTTTCCTGTGTTTTATATACACTGAGTGTACAAACCATTAGGAACACCTACTCTTTCCATGACATAGACTAACCAGGTGAATCCAGGTGAAAGCTATGATCCCTTATTGATGTCACCTGTAACAGTAAATCCGAGGATGAATGGCCAAGACAAAATATTTAAGTGCCTTTGAACAGTGTATGATAGTAGGTGTGTCAAGAATGGTTCACCACCCAACGGACATCTAGCCAACTTGACACAACTCTGGGAAGCATTGGAGTCAACATGGGCCAGCATCCCTGTGGAATGCTTTCGGGCACCTTGTAGAGTCCATGCCCCGATGAATTGAGGCTGTTCTGAGGGAAAAGGGGGGTGCTACTCAACATTAGGAAGTTGTTCCTAATGTTTTGTACACTCATTGTATATTTCCATACTATGCGGTTGGAATAATAGTGTGAAATTGTGAAAATTATGATAATGCACTATTAATGTAAGAGCTGTTTGAAAAGACCACCTGAAATTTCAGCTTGTTTGGCTGGGTGGGGTTTTTGATCCGCCTGGTGACATCACCAGGCAGTATAAGTTAATAGACCAATAACAAAGAGAGTTTGCCCTTCTCTCTGACAATAACAGCTAGTTTTCAGGTTACACGTGCCTCCCATTCGGCTCCTCCAATTAGGCCCCTCTCTCAGACCTCTCCCAAACAGTCCTAGCACAATTCTTGCTTGAGAAATTGCATGTAGCTAAGAAGCTACTTTTGTTTCTTTTTGACCATTTGAATTGAAAACAATAACAGTAAGGTACTTAATTGTTACCTAGAAATGATTTGATATTGAGATTAAAAAAAACAGCTGCATTGAACCTTTAAGTATGTGTGTGTGTGCGTTCGCTCTTGTGTGTGTGCATGCGTGCATGCGTGTGTGTGTGTCTATGAGTTTTTGTAATTGCATCATTGATTGTCCTGGATATGTTTTTGTGAAGCATTTAGCAATCTGGCAATTAGTTACTGCTTAATGTACAATGTCAAAACGTCTCTATCGACCAGGTTATTGATCAGTTGACTCATTATGTTCCTGGCACGGGGCAGTCATAACCAGTGTCTTTCCTTCTTTGTCTGTCTAGTATTACTCATTTTCACTGTGTGTCCAATGTCGGTCTATATTATTATCCTCTCCTTTCCTCTTCTCGTTCTCGCTGTGGTGATTTCATGTTCTCCTCTTCTATTATCTTTTTAGCAAATCAATGCAGTAAAAGGGATTTAATCTTTACAGTGCAGATATTGATACATAGTATTTATTTTTATTATTATTATTCTGTTTTATTAAAACAAGAATACAATATAATACACTACAAAGGCAATACGAATGGCCGCCTCCATTTCAGCTTCCGGGTTCCTAAGAGAGTGATAGCACAAGACTTAGAAAAACAAAATGAAACACAAAACACAACAAGTTTTAATAATGCGTTAAGCTATACATAATTAGATATGTGAAGAAAAACCGAAGTTTGATAACATGACGATTCCCAATCTTAGCCTGACTCTATACCTTCGGTATACTGTTCTGCTGGGGTCCACAAAAATGAAGGCCCTACAAAACCTCCTCCCGCTTTCACCCAGTCTTCCCTGTTAGGCCACAGGTTACAAAAGGTGTTCTAACGCCATATAATTTTCACTTCGCCCCCCATCTCTTTCCTCCTCCATGGCCACCCGATATACATGTGTGGTGGCCTTAATCACTTAACCTCATCTTGAGGCAAATCAGCACTGTATACCCGTTTCAACATCAATGCCTTCCCAGCAATGCTAACAAGATAACCCTTGTTACCATTAACACTGTCCATGATGCATACTTCAAAATACCCCTCATTTGCGCCATAGTCCAGTTCCATGCTGTTACTATAGCATCCTTCACCACTACTACAGTACTACTCCTTCAGTTACTGACCCTACAGCGACTGCCGTGAGAATAGCTATTGCATTGCATCTGTCTCCTGCTCCTGATCTTCTGTTGCCTGCTACAGTCGGTATCTGTAGATAATACTTCCATGCGCTCAGGTTAGGTACTCATATCTCATGCCAAGGCCGATCTACCCCTTTGTGAACAAAGGAGCAACCTTCTGACCTGTGACCGTCACTCGGTCCCACTGCTGGAGGTTAGGAATGAGGGAGAGGTTAGTGGCTTTGGAAGGGTATCCAAACTTACAAAACTCGAGTCACATGTTTCTTACAATTTTTTACAATCGCTAGGACCCATTTCTCAATACTTAGGTCACTTTTTCAAAACTCTTCACACAGTGAACACAACAGCAGTCTGTGGGCTAAACTGTGGATCGTTTTTCATTGCTTTGGCACAAAATGCATTCAATGACTACATCTTTCAAATTTCATGAATTATTTTCTCACTCAGACACAACCACCACCAAAACTCTATGTACCTACAGGTCAATTTGCACATGTTAACATACTCTTTTCAAAACTGTTAAATTTAAGTTCAAAACCTAACATAAAATTGAATAAGACAGCAATTTGCTAAATTTCTACAGTAATACCATATTGAAACCTATTCCAAATCTAAAACATGAAATACTATCAAAACAATTAGACCAACCACAGCTGATTCCCATTGTAGCTGAACACCTACCCAGGTGTTAGTCTTTCAATTTCATTACCATCTATACAAAAGGGAACATCTTAAGAATAATGCTGTACTGCAATGTAAACATGGACCCAGCCAGAGATAGAGAAGTGGCTGACAGAGGAAGAAGAGTGGCTGGGAGAGGGAGAGGGAAAGGGAGAGGAGTAAGTATGTGTGTTGGAAGAAGACTGAGAGGAAGATCAAAAGCTGTAGTCTCAGATGAGATTAGGGATGCTATAATTGATCATGTAATAAATCATGGTCTATCAATGAGAGAGGCTGGTCTGAGGGTGCAGCCAAATCTGCAACGCTCAACAGTGGCATCTGTTGTGAGAAATTTCCGGCAAAACAACAGGTAAGATGTGCAATTCTGCAAGGGCATCTGACTGAACTGCACATTACAGATGTAAATTGAGCAAAGCCTCCAAACCCACTTGTGTGTAATTGTTTTTGTATTTCTGCTTAGGACCCAACGGTTACCTCCCACAGGCGGGAGAGGTATGATTTTCACTGCTGTGCAGGAAACTGCAATCATTGATATGGTCATCAGAAACAATGGCATAAAACTCACAGAGATTCGGGACAGAGTGTTGGCAGACAACATTACATTACAAGTCAGAATGAAGCAGTTGTACACTGTCCCCTTTGAGAGAAACTCTGAACGAGTCAAGCAACTCAGGAACCAATATGTCCAGGTAAGATGACTATAAAATACAGAACTAGTTTTGAACAAAACCAAACAGGGCAGAGGCACACAATGGCATGTTTTTAGGCATAATGTAAACTACCGTAATAGACTAACTCTTATGTTGCCTTGTGGATTTATTTTAGAGAGTCATGGAGATTGAAGCCAGGCAAACACCCCACATATTCATCTTTGTGGATGAGGCTGGTTTCAACTTGACCAAAACACGACTGCGAGGAAGGAATGTGATTGGGAAAAGAGCCACAGTGGATGTCCCGGGCCAGAGGGGTGCCAACATCACAATGTGTGCAGCAATATCCTCTGATGGATTGCTGTTAGACAAACCATTAATTGGGCCATACAACACCGAGCGTCTCATTTCATTCCTGGGTGACCTCTATGGAAGGGTTGTGCCAGGTGAGGAAAGGGTTGTGCCAGGTGAGGAAAGGGTTGTGCCAGGTGAGGAAAGGGTTGTGCCAGGTGAGGAAAGGGTTGTGCCAGGTGAGGAAAGGGTTGTGCCAGGTGAGGAAAGGGTTGTGCCAGGTGAGGAAAGGGTTGTGCCAGGTGAGGAAAGGGTTGTGCCAGGTGAGGAAAGGGTTGTGCCAGGTGAGGAAAGGGTTGTGCCAGGTGAGGAAAGGGTTGTGCAAGGTGAGGAAAGGGTTGCAGTGAGGCGAAATTGGCCAACATTTGTAATTGTATGGGGCAATGTGGCATTTCACCACTCCCGTGCAGTCATAGTGGTTTGCAGCCCATCCCAGGATGGAATCACTTTCCTCCCACTATTTTTTTCTAGGTGTATTGCCCAAGATGACATAAGATGTGGATGAGAACCTGTGGCCAAATATAGAAGACAGGGTTGACTAGCATTGCTATTGTAGCTGTATCGGTAGATGGTGTACTGTATATACAAATTCTTGTATTTTTGAATCACTCAATGCCAAAAAATGACAAAACATATTGAAGCATATTGCATCATGTCTGATTCATTCCTGTAACATATACTGCAGTGTATTCTAAACAGTAGAGAGGTGTCATTCTTGTTTTGTAAAGACATTTTACAAAAGAAAACATTGTATAATGCTCCCTGTCGTTAGTGTTCTTTTTTAGGTCACTGTTTTATGAGTGACAAAGTGTGCTTGTTGGGTGACAACCTTTGCTAGTGTTATGGAAAAATGAGTTGATTTGAAACACGTATGAAGTGTTTTGGTAGTTTTAGTGCATTTTGGATGTGAAATTAGCTGCTGTGCCAAGCTGAAAGTTGGTTAGAACTGTGTGAAGCGTTTTGAAAAGGCATTGATTAATGGGTCCTAGCGATTGTGTAAAAAAAAAAATAATAATCACACTCTGCAGGAGATGTGATTCTATTATTACAGCGAACCTCCCGTGTGAGGTGGCCTCCTGTATACAGGGATCTGTAGCTATTTTTTCAAGCGTTGTACCTTCTTCGACGAACCCCTCTCTGAACGTTGACAATAGCGTCTGAAATGACAACACTATCTCTGCTACTCCCACCGTGATCTGGGTATGTGTGACGTTCAACTTGACTTCATATTAGTCTCTATTGTTCAGTTAGCTGTCCTTCTACTACAAGCTATCCCCTGTATCACTATACACAGAGGAGTGGTATCGTTCCCCAGAGACTATATATTTCCCACTTCCTTAATCCATGAGCCTCACAAATCTCCGCCCCAGTCATATTCAATTCTGCTTTCCCAATTCCGTGCCAGAATCAGTAGTTAGTCACTACTGCTAGTCCACTTATATTGTTAAAGACATACTAAAACGTGCTCAAGTCAATTAGTCCGTTTCCAACAATCCATCATCTGGAACAGTGATCACTCATGTTCCACGCCGCCTAGAAAACACATTGACTTGAACAGGGAAGAGAGAGATTACATGTTTCATAATTTCACATCACCCTTCATGAAAAATGACATTTGGGCAAGGACTGTCCATTCGTTCTGTTCTATGCCAATGGGATGCTAGTCTCCATGCCAGTCTCCTTCATCCTCGGGTGTCAAAGCAAGACGCAGAATACGAGCCCTGTCAGTAATTCATTGTACTGTATCATCCAGAAAGCTATATGCATTGATGAGCTTTAACATTGGGATTCTGAAACATGGTAAAACAAAATCCCTACTATCAATGTCCCCATCACGGTTAACCCAAGCTATCATCTAGTCTAGTGGGTTCTCTAATACCTCCCTCTCGGAGGACACTAAAAGATAAGGTTTCCTGGGAGGAAACCCTCCCTAGACTCAATGGAATCTTACACATTTTTTTATTAGATTCAGAAACCACCTGGAGGATGAGCAGTGCACCCTCCCCTCACTGTGTGCTCTCTCTCTCCTTGCCTTTCCGAATCATCATCATTAGAACTATTGATACATTATCCAACCCAAATTTAGAATGACAGTCCTTAGCGCTTTACGTTGAGTCTATCACTTGAATTCAAGACCCTCAATTTAGCACACACCGACACTGGCAGAATGTACATTTACAGACAGGGGAAAATACACAGTATGTACTACTTACAGTGCATTCGGAAAGTATTCAGACCCCTTGACTTTTTCAAAATGTTGTTACATTACAGCCTTATTCTAAAATGGATGAAATGTTTAAAAAAAATCCTCAACAATCTACACACAATACCCCATAATGACAAAGCGAAAACAGGTTTTTAGAAATGTTTGCAAATGTATTAAAAATAAAAATCAGAAATACCTTATTTACATAAGTATTCAGACCCTTTGCTAAGCGACATTAAATTGAGCTCAGGTGCATCCTGTTTCCATTGATCATCCTTTCTTCCTAGGTTCCTGCCTTTCCAGGGAGTTTTTCCTAGCCACCGTGCTTCTACATCTGTATTGCTTGCTGTTTGGGGTTTTTGGCTGGGTTTCTGTATAGGACATGGGCTAATGTAAAAAGAGCTTCATAAATACATTTGATTGAGCTGATTGATTGATCCGTGTTTGGAGTCCAGCTGTGGTAAATTCAATTAATTGTAGGCGAGAGGAGATAGATTCTCTTAACCCTCCTAAAATCACATTCACATCATAACAAAAATGCTTTCATCATTTTTCATATTATATGCACAACATTAGATGAAAACTTGACAGATAAAGGATATATACTTCCCAAGTTACAATATTTCGTCTATACAATTTTTAATGACATCACAAAATGAAAAGCAATATTACATTTGTTTTCCATAGCTCCCCACTGACCTTTCCCCACATTCTTATGTTAGAATTATTGTTCCATTATCCACTTTTGACCGTGAGAAAGAATCCCCTCTTCTCATGTAATTTACAACAGGGTGTGAACTGCCAAACCGGCCCAGTTCGCTCCTCCCCGTTTCTGTGGGTGAGAGAAGGTCTGGTTACTGTCAATCATTGCCAAGCTGATCTGACCCATTGTGATCCTCACAGGACAGTCATGAAACCAACCTCTCTCCTTATTGCTACTGCTAATACACTCAAATCATGTTCAAACAATGTTTGAATATCTTTTTGCTTTTCTATCCAAGGATGAGGAACTCCTCCAGAACTTGTAGGCAACCTTTTATCCCCATCCACATTCCCACTCATTGACAATGTTTGATCTTTAAGCACAGATATTCTCAGATATCTCCTATTGTCCACCGTATGCACTTCCTTTCTTTGTCCCCCTACATGGACTACTTCTCTACATTACCTTTCGTACTAGTACACAAGCATGTAAATTTATCCATACACACACACTCTACTGCCTCATGTCCACCGCGGCTGGGACTTTCGTCCCTCTTACGGATCTCGCAGGGGACACCCCCACTAGGGAGCTATCCTAACGGAACCTACCCTGCACCATAGATCTCCCTATGGATCTTGGGACCTATCCTTATGGAACCAACCCTACACCATAGATGTATTTATGGATCTCGGAACCTATCCTTATGGAACCAACCCTACACCATAGATTTATTTATGGATCTCGGAACCTATCCTTATGGAACCAACCCTACACCATAGATGTATTTATGGATCTCGGAACCTATCCTTATGGAACCAACCCTACACCATAGATGTATTTATGGATCTCGGAACCTATCCTTATGGAACCAACCCTAACTATCCTACACCATATATTTATGACCGGTCGTATCACAATGGGACTACTGAATAAACTCAGGCTTTCTAAGTCCGTATCCTATAATTGTTTCAGCCTACGACTCATTGTCACGCCCTGACCATAGAGAGCCCTTGTTTCTCTATGGTGTAGTAGGTTAGAGCGTGACTAGGGGGTGTTCTAGTTAAAATTTTCTATGTTGGTGTTTTGTATGGTTCCCAATTAGAGGCAGCTGGTATCGTTGCCTCTGATTGGGGATCATATTTAAGTAGCCATTTTTCCCACCTGTGCTTGTGGGATATTGTTTTGTGTTTGTGCATGTGCACCACTTCTTCACGTTTCGTTATTGGTTTATTGTTTTTTGTTTAAAGTTTCACCAAAATAAAGATGTGGAACTTCAATCACGCTGCCCCTTGATCCGCTCATTACGACGAACGTGACACTCATCTCCCCAAGTTGTCAGAATGAGTGGTAACAGGTGTAGAAACTGTGTCTACCTTGTTTTTGGTTGCGGTTCCTGTTTCACTGATTTGGACTCTCTAGTTCAACTGTAAATCGTAGTGAATCCGGTCGACAACGCCAACTGTTGGGTTATGAATAAACAGAGAAAAACTCACAGACAACTAATAAAGCTCAAACCAAGTTTATTCCCCTACTGGGTCAAACAGCTGCAAAGACAAATACATGTTTACACAAGCACATATATTTATACCCTCCTACTAGGTGGAGTCCACTTATTTCACCTTTAGACAGCCAATACATCTCTGTTGCTAGGCAGGAACTTAAGTGGTGACTGTTCCTTCTCACTTTCATCTGACCTGACCATCAGCCTGAATTCCTCACTCCTCCCTAATTCACAACCGTCCTACCTTATCAGTGACTGAAACCAGACGGTTACCCTTCTCCTCTCTCCATAGGAAACATGAGATTTAACAATATCATGTTTTAACAGAATGTAATCTCTCTGCCCTCCCACTTCTTCACTCAGTAACTTTCCATACAGCTAGTTGTTATCCCTCCATTGACACCAACATATACATTCATTAAACATGTACAGTAATCTATAAGTTCTCGTCTGGTAACATGAATATGTATATTTCAAGCTAGAATCCAACAATATAAAGCGATCTATAATGACGCTTTAGTCCGCAACGTTATAAACAAGCTGTAAAATGCCGGGGAAAGACGTCACTCCAATGCATATGGGATATCTTTGGTTTGTCTCTATGACATTCAGAGGCTGCGCTACATCCTTCTATAGCCGAGGAGGTAAAACATTGACTTTACTTGGGATGTAATGTGTGATTCTATCACTATCAATTGACATTCAACATTTCAGCATGCTATTAAACAACATACTAACTCTAAATCAGTCAGGAGCAAGCCAGGTAGCCTAAGAAAGAACGGAAAATTAATTATTTAGGCCATATATGTATTATTTCAAGGCTATCGTCTGCCATTTAAGAAATCAATTGTGAAGCATTTGTGACACGCTACAGGCTGGCAGGAGTGCTCCGCATTTTAACAACACAACAACAACAATACTTCAACTACATGTCTATAAATTTCACATTTAGGCTGAAATAAAATAACATTTAAAACATTATTACTCCGAATTAAATAATAAGGAAACGAAAAATGCCTATACAGTCATTCTACAATGCCTTTGAATTCACTTTTAGAAACACAAGTTTGGTCAGTCTTTGGTTTGAGGATCATGTGGTGAACTATGCCTGCCTAGTTTGTTCATTTAGCCTAGCAGTTGCTCTTATATTCCCATGCCCTAATCACAGTCAACACAAATCTATTTTTTAACAACAAACTGTAAGGAATAAAAGAGAATAAAAGAGAAAATAATAGTTTCCCAAATGAAAAAAAGTGCATATCGGCCTACCTGATGATATGCAGCTTCTGTTAAAAAATGAATGGCTTTTTCTCGAATTCATTGATGGTCAGATACTTCAGTTGTAACTGGTTCTGTTGACCTACAGTTTAACAGTTGATAGACAACTTTAGCACTGTTTCAAACCTAGACTATCCTCTTTTTTAACAATAGCCTGTATAGAAATCAAAATGTTGCTGGTGCTAAAGCATGCGCTCATACTTTGCCATGCTCTATTGTGGTATTAAAAAAATATTCTACTTGTCTTCAGTCATGTAAAATGACGTAGAATTGCATGAAATGCATTTATAAAAGGCTACAGTATTTTTTCTCAGACAGCAAATAAGATGCTAGATTCATGGTGTTTTTACTATAATGGATGTCTTTTCATTGCTACCTTTGTCCGCGGTGGTCTGCGAATCCACAACCTTCTGGCTACTTTGCCATGTAATGCTTACAAAACAAACATTTTCTAAAACTGCATCTAAGGCGCGTCTCTGTCCTAGGAGTAAGGTTAAACGGTAGGCATGTTCTATGCTATCCACTTTAATTATTATTTTGGGTTTAGGGGAGGGTGACTTGTTTTGTCTTTAAGCGTTCAGGGACAGTCCGGTAAAAATATATTTTACTGAAGGGAGAGCCATCCATTTTCATTTTAGAGAGGTCCAATTTTCTCCAGGTGTCCCTCATTATAAATAGCGAACTATCCTTGACCACGCCCACAAATTGGGGAAAACAAACATTCTTTCCCATTGACCCCAATTGTAAAAAAGCCAACTTCAATGTCGATCTTTTGTTATACCGAAATAACAGCAAAATGACGAAAAGCTACTGTGTTGTTCAATGTACATGTAAACAGGTAAAAAATCCAGACCTACGGTTCGCAATGCTCCCACGTAGGGAAATGGAGCCTGCGAAAAGAGCCCTGAGGCTACAGGCTATTCAGTGTGGGGGAGCGGGAAAATGTTGGGAGCCGGGGTCCAAGTAGACTACACATAGCTACAGTGTGTATGTGAATCACAGGTAAGACATTTACCTTGTTTAGTATAGTCCATTTTTAACTCCACTCATTACTTGTAGCTTTTAGTCCGTTTGTTTGAGCTGTTGGTCTCGGCTAGCATAGTGTTCTGGTTGGTAGCTAGCTTGCACTCACTCACGTTGCTAACGTTAGTGCCATTATGAAAAGGGGCATGAGGGAAGCCCTACAACATGTTTCTCTATGTAGTGAGAACGCTTGGGAGCAGGCATTGTGAAAAAGTCATCTTTACAAGAAAATTGCATTTGAAAAAGCTATAAAAAAAAATCTTCCCACAGAAACCTGGATGGCAAGACAAATCAACGTTATGTGTTCGTAAAAGAAAGGGTCTGATATCAAACTCTTGGTTCAGACCATTAGGAGACATGGTGGATAAATGGTGAATCCAATAAATCGATTTTCTCAGTAATAGATTATCAGTATAAACCCCCTCCTAGGAGCCTTAACATGTTTGATACCAGTTTTCTCAGAGAGCTGATGTTGTGACGAGCCTCCATGAAATGCACAGCCACAGGGTTTCTCTGATCGAGAGTCCTGATATAGTAATTATTATTAAAGAGTCCTGTCTAGGGACTTGGGGATGGTATTTGTCTCATTTTAAAGCCACATTATGTAAGATTTGTAGTTTTTTCAAGTAATGGAATATGATGTGTTAGTTGACAACTAAATTAAATATCAATCAAATAATTGGATGTTGATTTGATGTTGATGTCAGGTTTTTGCTCGGTGGGAGAGTAATGCGGCGTGGACCTTGATTTGATCTCTTCTCTTAAACTGCACTGACCAACACCACTTAAACCAGGTGTCTGCGGTTTTTTACTTTACAGTTATGATTAAGAATTGCATTCTAGTTTTTTTGTGTGTGTGTACGTGTGTGCATGAGCATGTGATAGCCTACACAATGTGTATTTGTATTGAAATCAGTAGTAACAGTAGATATATTTCCTTGTTGATATCAATTGTACATACTGGATTTTTCCAGAACAATGAAGCCTTACTACAATATAATTAAAGATCACCATGGCAACTAGTCTATATCTGTGCGATAAAATGAGAGGGTACATGTGGAGGTGTCACAGGATAATTGATGAGTCATGTGATTTGGATTCAGTGGATTTAATCCTCCCTATTTTTGTGTTCTAGGCGGCTGCCCACAGGAAGTGAATGCAGTGCGGCGGCATGGTGGATTCCAGGTTTTGCTAGTGCATGTAGGGCTTCGTTTGGTGAGCACATGGCCAATGGAGGTTGTTAAAGAGGAAATGGAAGTCTTGAGAAGATGGACACAGCCTCTTGGGCTGCACCACTTCCTGTGCCCCTTTGTTTTCTCTTGATTTCTTTGTTTTGGTTTGTATGATCATTTTAACTAGCATGGTTTTAGAGTAAAAAGTGAAGTAAATTATATTTCTGGAAACAAAGCAATTGAATGGAAATGAGAAATTGGAATGTGTTTGAAATAGAAATATGGGAACCATGTCTTCATTTTTTTATTAAATATCCCTGCTTGCTCAACCTAGACCTAGAACCTGTCACCTTCCATCTTTTGACAGAGGCAGTTTTGACATCTGTCCATATCAATGCTGATTACCAAAGGTTCAGACTTCGCAACAGGCTGTCTGGCAAGAACAGTACATGCTTCTCAGTCCAGGACTTTTATTTTTCTACATCACCACCACACATAGTATTAACACACACACGCTTCAGTTACTCAGGAATCGACTTTAGTTTTTTCTTGGATGCCCACACAATGTTCCTAGAGTAAACATTCAACTTGTTCGTCAGTCAAAACTTGCATGTTCTTCTTGGAATCACATAAACACTCTGGGCGGGTGCAATATCCATGTGTGCATCCAAGCACGATGACTGGCTGGAAAGAAGGACCATTTTTGCGGTCACCTATTCACATTTCGATCCCCCTCTCCACAAACATGCTCTTTCTGCTTTCTGTTGAAGTATTCTTGGCTTTCTCTGTACAATGTGGGATGAAGCGCAGTCTGCAACACACGCACGTACACATGTACACACACACACAGCGTTGGGAATGATGTCATGTTCCAGGTGCAGCTTTAGGGGGATTAGGGCGTAAATAGAGGTTGCATTGCGTTAATACCAACAATTAGAGCACATCATTATCGGTTTCTTCTCTGACTAGGATCTAGGTTGAAATTGTTTCGTCGTGTTTATGCCTGTTATCCGTAATGACACATTTCCTCCAGGATATTTACAACTTTTAATATTCTCATTTTTTTATGCAACTGCATCTGCTTCTTCCAGGATGTCTTTGAGATATCTCAAGTATCTCTGAATTTCACTGTAAGGTTACTTGAATTTGGGATAAGCACAAACTAAGATTTGATGGCAAATGAAAAAGTGAAATATTTGACTACATATGGATGAGTGGTGAATTGGTCACACTTACTCGTATGAGAAAGGGAACCATAATTCCATGAATGATAGTTAAAGATTGAGGAACAATTTCACAGCACTGAGGACTTTTCACTTCAACCAACAGATGGTGTCTCTAACTTCCTCTCAACACAAAAGGAGCTTTTTGTTCTAGTGCCTTCTCCCAACACAAGTACGCACAAGCACGTGTGCGCGCGCACACACACAAACACTTCTCTAGTCTAAAAAGCATCAAACAAATGTTTCCATGGTGATGCTGTGAACATTCATTAAGCCATCTCTCTTGAGCTCCAGTCAAACTGCCTTCATTAGCATTGGAGGCACCACATCTGCTAGGACACACATACACAAGCGCCCGCGAGCACACTCGCACACGTACAGACAAACGTACACACTACGCACATCATCTCAATGGACAGGCACAGGGGTGCTCTATAGAAGAGAGGTCGTATGGGGACAAGAGGTCCTCAACTTCCCACTTTTCCTCCTCTCCCTCCACTTTGTCCTTCCTCTTTCTTTCCACTCCACCTACACTGTAAAAAAAAAAAAATGCAACTTGAAAAGGTCCATGTAGCTTAAATATCCAATTTGACTGGCATGAAATTCTCCTTTCATGCCAGTAGACATGTTTCATGCCAATTCTAATGGTTTTCAATCTGCAGTAGTCCGATTTCTCAATGCAAATTGTTTAACAAACATCCATCTGTAATAATAGGCTTTCATCTGTTACATTCGCTGGTAAAACTCTACATTTGATCACAAAGATATGTTATATTACACAATTCTGTGACTCTGCGAATGGGGGTCCTCAAGAGCTCTTGACAGGGATATGGTGGTCCCTGGAAATGAAAAGCTTTGGAACCGCTGCTCTAATCCAATGCTTTCTGCTTATTGTGAGTTGGGAAAAAATGTTGCGTAAACTTAAATGTTGAAGTTTGCATTTGCGACACATTTAGCAGAACTTACCTGCCCCAAAATTAAGTAAACTAGAAATTGTGTTGCAGCTGGTAGCCTTGATTTTTTAAGTTGACTCAACTTCACAATTTTTGTACAGTGGATAGAAACCCCCTCAAAGGACCATCCTAGTTCTCTAGCCTTATTCAGCCAGAGTACAGCAGATACTGTACACTGCTGAATGGGAGTCAGGTGAAGTATGTCTGAATAAGTGTGTAGATCTATTATGGTGAATAATTATTTGGGTGTGGAGGATTTGCCATAGAGATATATCAGTATGGGGACAGTGTGTGCTGACTATTTACTTGTTTGAGTTATGTCCTGTATACACAGACCGCTTTTCCTCTGTCTCTCTGTGACATTGATTTGCGTTTATGGCCTCTCCCTCTGCCTCACTACACTGTGCACTGATTAAAGGTCTTCTTTATGAGGGCAGAGTGCTGAGTCCAGAGATCCAGTGCTTTGCACATCATAGAGAATTATACTATCCCTCACTCTCGCCCTTACACACAGCACATGGACACGTCCGCACCTACGCGCACACAAGCACGCGTGCAGCACACACACCCGCACATGGAGAGAGTTGACCCTTTATACGTTTTCTCATTTCATTTTCGTCAAAGGTTTTGTTCAATGTAAAAAAGACGATAGAGCTACTTATTATTTTTTTTAAAGGAAGTGGATTAGCTCAACTGTTTCTTAATTGCATGAGGGATTTAGAAACTGTCTCAACTTCATCCGCACATGGTCAGAACCCCATTGTGATTACTGTAATTGGGTTGGCTCATGTGTATGTGAGAGCACAGGATCTAGAGGCTGGTCACACGTTAATAACAAGCTATAGCCAAAGCCTTCATTAGCCCTTTATAAGGCCAATATACAGTGGGTATCATAAGTATTAACCCCCTTAATTAAAAAAAAAAACATTTTGTTGCATTACAAAGTGAGATTAAAATAGATTTCATTGTGATATTTTGTCATTGCTCTACACAACTTACTCCATAATGTCATAGTCAAAAGAACATTTGACACGATTTTACAAATGAAATAACTCAAATATAGTTATTGCACAGGTATTCACCCCCTTTGCTTAGGAAAGCCTAAATTAGTTCAGGAGTAAAACGTGGCACAACAAATCACACAATATGTTACATGGACTCACTCTGTGTGACTACCCCTTCCTCTGGACCTCATACAGACATCTGTAAGGTCCCTCAGTCAAGTATTGAATTTCATGCTAGATCAGGGAGCTGTTCGAAAGCCTCATAAAGAAGGGCAGTGATTGGTAGATGTGTAACAATAACAAATCAGACATTGAATATCTCTTTATTGAGCGTGGTCAAGTTAATAATTATGCTGTAGATTATGTATTAAACCACCCAGAAACTTCAAATATAGAGTTGTCGTTCTGAACTGAGCTGCAGGACAGGAAGGAAACCACTCAGGGGTGTCACCACGGGGCCATTTGCGAGTTCAATGGCTGTGATGGGAGAAAACTGAAGGTGGATCAACAATATTGTAGTGACTCGACAATAATGACCTAAATGGGTGAAAATGATAATAAAAATATACAGAATACAAATATTCCGAAACATGCATCCTGTATACAACAAGGCACTGAAGTAATACTGCAACAAAAAAAACACAGCAAAGGAATACACTTTTTGTCCTCAATGCAAAGCCTTATGTTTACCAAGATGACAGTTAGTGTTACAGTTTGGACTTAAATCTGCTTGAAAATTGTTGTCTAGCCATGACCTCCAACACCTTGACAGCCTGAAGAATTTTGAAAAGAATAATGGGTAAATATTGCCCAATCCAGGTGTGCAAAGCTCTAAGGGAGGAAATTCCAACCCGAGTTAAGCATGTGTAAATGGAAGGTAATACCCTTTTTATGCACTTTTCTCTTTATGCGTATTCTGACCTTGAACTTAAGCATGAGAATATCATGCTGTTCACCCCGCTATTCATTTGGGGTGGAGATCGAATAAATGAAGGTGTGGTGGAGGTCTGTCTACAAATTCTGATCTTGACTTAATTCCCTAATAATTCCACCACCTGTACGCACCAGGAAACCCTGAATAAGGTCTAGGGAATCTACCGGTTCCAAGTGGAAAAAGTGTCTACTTTGAATCAAACCACCGCTTTCTTTTGTGCGTAAAGGCTCTCCAAACCTGTTTTTATGATTCATAAATACTTCCCTAAACCTAAATAATCTACAAGATCAGAATATTTTTAAATCTACCAATTGGTGCTGAAATGGAGACGAATATGCATATATGTATTTAGATGGCTTTTTTTTCATTGATCCCTAATATTCTGAACCCGTTCTCTTGATATATTCTAGTGAGTCTGTCGACAAAATTCAAACTTAAAGGTACACCGTATTTAAAGGGATGGCTTAAGATACATGTACAGAAAACCCTATTGAATGAAAACTCCAGGAGAAAATCTGTTGGACAGCAAGTGGGAGGGCTGTCAGTGGCTGAATTATATTTATTCATAGCGAGCACGGTAGCCACAACTGCAGAGAGTGTTAGGTGACTGAATAAAGTACATGTGAATACCAAATACTGAGAAGTGAGTAGGAAAGGTGTAAATTCCTAAGTCTGAATCGGCCCTTTAGAAATGTACACAGCTGTAATTGCTCCAAAGGGGTTTCTAACATGCGTTGACTCAGGGGTGAATGCTTATCTAATCAAGGTATATTAGTGCTTTATTTTTTATCTTTAAACTTCCACTTTGACATTAGAGTATTTTGTGTAGACTGTTGACACAAAAATGACAATTAAATCCATTCTAATCCCACTTTGTAACACAATAAAAAAGTGAAGAAATCTAAGAGGGGTGAATGCTTATGATATGTGCTGTACATACTTCTCAAATCATTTGTAAGCAAATGTCACAGTATAAAGGGTTATATAAAGCATATGCCACAGCTTATAAACTTATGCATATGCATCACGCTCTAGATGTGAGAACCTGTTATATCACATTTACTGTGACATTACAACTGATTTGTGAAGCATTTATGTAGGCCTTGTAAAGGCCACTAATTTATAGACATAAGTTATAGCTCTTTTAAAGTGTGATCTATAGGCTACTGTACGTAATCACTCCAGCGCACACTCATCGCACTAACACTCCCTTATTCACATAGAGACACCAGATCTGCTCAGGATGACGTAAGACATAACACTTTTATTAATGATACCGTATCACAACAGACTGGTCCGTTCATCGAGAGAAGCTGATCACATTAGTATTACACACGTTATGAGAAACTCCAGTCACAGCACTGAGACTAAAGCCATCAGAGCCACATGGGTCGTATACACACGCCTCTCACTGACCCATCAGGGATGTCACAGTTGGACAGTGTAACAGCTGGGAGAGAACAAGAAAGAGAGAAAGAAAGAAAGTGAAGATACATTCGAGAGAGGAGCGGTTTGTAACTATACAGCAGTTCACTTGTTAAGGGTTGTGATTGTCAGTCCTTTTTGAGGTGTCCATTTTCTTAGCAAAGAGATCGATAGCATTGCGATTGGTGCCGCCCATTGCCTAGAGCCTATCGGTAGGCGGAAATGTTGAACCTCCAACAGAAAGGATTCTGGGAAGGCTCCATAATTAGTCACAGTAACTTGACCAGGATGTAGAGTAAACTCAGACTGGGTCCATAGTGATGGAAGAGAGCCACATAGAAATGTCTTCCAGTGCAGTCCTCTGATAGACAATTCACTGACTCGCCACCACTGCCATGTCCCACTTTAGCCAATTCATGTAGGCTATAAGCGCTTTAAGAGTGGTTTCTTAGTTCGATGGACGCATAGTGCTCTTTCTCACACTGGCAGTTATTTCACTGCCAACTACTCTCACACTGAAGGTTGTTGCACACGATTTTGCTTTGTATTGCACAACATTATTGTGTAACCAATATTGAATACCTGTAAAGCATTTTCTACTTGCTCTCGCACAGAAAGACATCCATTCTCTTTGTGGAACGGATGGTACTTATTGGATCTAATGTATATTTCAAGAGGCAGGCAGGAAAATGTAACAAAGAGCATGTGCAAGGACCCAAACAGACACACACAGTCTACGTCTGAAATGACACCCTATTCCCTGTATAGTGCACTACTTTTGACCACAGCCCAAGTATTGCACTATTTTGGAGGCACACGCACATAATACTGTCAGCATAATAAATTAGATCACTTTAAATTTGAGTCAGGCCCCGATTCAGACCAAATAATTGACTTAGACCTCAGAAACTTTGTCTCATAAAAAATGTATAATTTTTTAATAAATAAGAAGAACACAAATATCAATAGCATCAAGGACTGAGGATATGACCAAACCAGTCACATGCAATCAGTTACAGAAACATATGACAATATCATGATACTCAAACAGTCTTGTATGAAGTTATTACATCTCAATAAGTCTGTTTATTGTGTGTCTATGATAATGTAGGCATTTGATCTTGAAAGTCTGTAGGTGAGCCTACAGTTGATATTGAATGTGTAGGAGAAGGTTTTGTGGGTGGTGTCTGTGTGTGTGTGGTTGAGGAACCCGCCATAGGAATGCGAGGTGTGTGAAGTAAACAGCTGTGGGTTCTAAAACCGACAAGACCGCACTATGATGGATGTTATTTCACTATTTCATTACATTCAGACCTCTTCCCTCCCTCTCTCTCTCTCCACTCCTCTCTATCTCGCCGTCTTTCTCTCCTCTTCTCCACTTCCCCATCTCCTTTCCCTCTCTCCCATAAAACAATACGTCTTAAATGTCTGAGGGGGAGACTGTGCTAATGGCCAACATTAGCTCCTTAATGAAATATACATTACACCATTACTGACGAGGGCTGGGGCTCCGTCGCTAAAGCACTGTGGGGCTAAAATAATAAAACATGCAGAATTCAATTTCCTGCAGAAGCCTTTTGAGTGTGTGGTAGTAGGGGGTGGGGGATATGTGTGTGTGCCAGGATTCTACCACAGTTGACCCAACCACGCCTAAACGGAGATCCTCACCACTGACCATGAAAGGGCAACTGACACAGATCCTGCTCATACTCTCTGTCTCAGGATTGTCCGAGTATGTTGGACACATAAATCGATAAATGACATGACATCAGCACTTGACATGGGAATTAAAACATCTTCATCCCCCAAAATGTATCAAATACCCTCTTTCGTGTACATAGTCACAGATAACGACAACAGACAGACTGAGCTGAAGAGCACCCATTGGTGAACAGCCCCAAATCTCCCTTTTAAGTTTACTTTCACCATTGCTTCAGTTATACAATAGCATGTAATTTGTTGCTGCTCATCAGCATGAGGGGAAATACTATATCTTGTCATGTCTTGTTATGTCATGACTTGTTGACATGAGGGGAAAATAACAGTCTGGTTGCTTCCATGTCTCCTTCCATAGAGCAACGCATCTCAACCCTTTGCAGGACATTGCGGGGGTCCGATGTCTGGTAGATGTATGTCCTCTATGTACATAGAAGAAACAGCCTATCTGCAGTGGAGGCGCCTCTTCTCATCCTCAGGGGTTTTATTTACAGAAGGACGGAGTTTTTCAGAAACCAATTGGAAAATAATGGCACTGCCTGCTCGTATAGAGCTCTCAGCCATTTACTGTAGACTACTTAGCCCCAGTTTAAAATCCTTTGTGCCGATGGGAGACGCCTTCCCACTGCAAACCATTCTTAAAGTATCTTGAGCAGGAAGAAGGTGGTAGGTAAAGAGATGCATGAAAGAGTAGAAGTAGGCAGAAAGTAAGAGAGAGCGAGAGGGGAGGGGAGGGCACAAGGGAACAGTTGGGGAATCTTCTGATTGCCTTAAAGAGTTTGATCGTAGCTTAAAACACACTCAAGGACAGGTGCATCAATAGACACACACGTACAGACACACACTCATTCCCTCTTGTATTGTACAGCCACATGCATGTACGCATACGCACACACGCCATGACACACACGCACACACGCTCAGCCCAGGATGTCCAGGTAGACAGGAGAGGCTTTGGCTAGGTTTAGCAGTAGGCTGTGGATCTCCTTGATGTGGTGTCTCATGTGGGGCTCTCTCTGCCAGCACCCCAGCATCAGGTCGTACACCTCTTTGGGACAGGAGCGAGGCCGCTGCAGGACACGCCCCTGTGTAATGCACTCAATCACCTGTGTATGTGTTGGGGGGGGGGGCAGATAAACAGGGTTAGTGTCAGAATGCCAGCCGATATGCCAGATTTAATTGTCTTTGCGTTTCTTACTCTCCAATCCTCTCAGACCTACACATGTGCCTTGGGGCTATAGGCTTATGCTAAAGCTTTGGAAAGCTTTACCAAAGTAGAGGATGTAAGGGTTTAGAATAAGATTCCAGTTAGGGAGTTAAGTTGGAGCTAGCCTGGTAGTCTGTTCTGCTTTCTTGCCACCTCCTCATGGAATTGTTATAAGGAGGTGGCAAGAGAGCAGAATCAGACTGGCACCTAGGCTAGGATGGAGGTAGAGTAGGGTTAGGGTTAAGGTTAGGTGAGAGGTGAGACTGACCTCGTTGTTGGAGAGCTGGTACCAGGGCTGTTTGCCGTAGGTGAAGATCTCCCAGAGGACTACGCCCAGACTCCACACATCACTCTCTGTGGTGAACTTCCTGTACATGATGCTCTCTGGAGGCATCCAGCGGATGGGCAGCATGGTATGACCGCCCACCTACACCAACACCAACACAAACAGTCAGCCTGGACACTGTTCTGCTGTACACACCTTTTATTTGAATGGTACAGAAATGTGAAGTTATTTGCTGTGAAACTACTTAAATGGTCATTAAATAAATGGTCAAATTAAATGGTAAAATGGTCATTAAACATTTATGACCTGCAAATTACTTGTTTATTTCCTTGGAATTCATTGAATCAAGTGCAACTAGGCTTCATTTGGTACCAAGTCACCAGTTGTGATGAATTCTTTAAAGTACACTGAACAAAAATATAAACGCAACATGTAAAGTGTTGGTCCCATTATTCATGAGCTGGAAAAAAAAAAGCTCCCAGAAATGTTCCATATGCACAAAAAGCTTATTTCTCTCAAATGTTGGCCACAAATGTTTAACATACCTGTTAGTGAGCATTTCTCTTTTGCAAGATAATTCATCCACCTCACAGGTGTGGCATATCAAGAAGCTTATTAAACAGCATGATCATTACACAGGTGCACCTTGTGCTGGGGACAATAAAAGGCCACTCTAATGATGTCAACATTGTGAACAGAGTGCACCATGGTGGCGGTAGGGTTATCGTATGGGCAGGCATAAGCTACGGACAACGACCACAATTGCATTTTATCGATGGCAATTTGAATGCACAGAGATACCGTGATGAGATCCTGAGGCCCATTGTCGTGCCATTCATCCACCGCCATCACCTCATGTTTCAGCATGATAATGCACGGCCCCATGTCGCAAGGATCTGTACACAATTCCTGGAAGCAAAAATTTGTCCCAGTTCTTTCATGGCCTCCATACTCAACAAACATGTCACCCATTGAGCATGTTTGGGATGCTCTGAATCGATGTGTACGACAGCGTATTCCAGTTCCCGACAATATCCAGCAACTTTACACAGCTATTGAAGAAGAGTGGAACAACATTCCGCAGCCCACAATCAATAGCCTGATCAACTCTATGCGAAGGAGATGTGTCACGCAGCATGAGGCAAATGGTGGTCACACTGACTGGTTTAATAGCATTATCCGTAATCACTGTAGCAAGTCTACATGAAAATGGCTAAAAAGCAACAAATCTGAAGTTTCGAAATGGCCTAGTCAAAGTCCAGACCTAATCCCAATTGAGATGTTGTGGCAGGACTTGAAACAAGAATTTCATGCTTGAAAACTCACAAATGTCGCTGATCCCTCCCCAGCGACGTGAGAGAATAATCAACAACTACAGGAAGCGTTTGGTTGGAGTCATTGCAGCTAAAGGTGGCACAACCAGTTATTTAGTGTAAGGGGGCAATTACTTTTTCACACAGGGGCATTGGGTGTTGCATAACTTGGTTTATTAAATAAATGAAAGAAGTATGTCATTGTTGTGTTATTTGTTCACTCAGGTTCCATTTCTCTAATATTAGGTTTTGGTTGAAGATCTGATAACATTCAGTATCAAAAATATGCAAAAGTAGAGAAAATTAGAAAGGGGGCAAATACTTTCTCACAGAACTGTATAAGTGAAGTTGTCCCAATACTTTTAAAATCAGGGGAGTTTGTACAAAAAGTGCTTTAATTTCTAAACGGTTCACCCGATATGGAAGAAAATACCCTGAAATTAAAGCTGACAGTCTGCACTTTAACCTCATAGTCATTGTCACTGTCCCAATACTTTTGGAGCTCACTATATATACTGTAGTTCTGAGCACTAAAAGGTTAAGTCTAGTTTGTTTAATGTCTTGCTGTAGCAAGGCACATGGTTAATGTGACAAACAGGTAATCATCTAACAATAATCCATGTAATAAAATACATTTCTGAAATGCAGTGCATTCGGAAATTATTCAGACCCCTTCACTTACGTTACAGCCTTATTCTATAATAGATTAAATCATTTTCCCCCCTCATCAATCTACACACAATACCTCATTTACATAAATATTCTGGCCGTTTACTCAAAACTTTGTTGAAGCGCGTTTAACAGCGATTACAGCCTCAAATCTTCTTGGGTATGACACTACAAACGTGACACACCTGTATTTGGGCAGTTTCTCCCATTCTTCTCTGCAGATCCTCTCAAGCTCTGCCAGGTTGGATGGGGAGTGTCGCCGAACAGCTATTTTCAGGTCGTTCAGGTCTCTCCAGAGATGGTCAATCGGGTTCAAGTCCGTGCTCTAGCTGGGCCACCCAAGGACATTCAGAGACTTGTCCCGAAGACACGCCTGCGTTGTCTTGGCTGTGTGCTTAGCGTTGTTGTCCTGTTGGAAGGTGAACCCTCCCCCAGTCTGAGGTCCTGAGTGCTCTGGAGCAGTTTTCATCAAGGATCTCTCTGTACTTTGCTCTGTTCAACTTTACCCCCGATCCTGACTAGTCTCTCAGTCAATGCCGCTGAAAAACATCCCCACAGCATGATGCTGCCACCACCATGCTTCACCGTAGGTATGGTATTGGTCAGGTGATGAGACGTGCCTGGTTACTTCCAGACGTGATGCTTGGCATTCACGCCAAAGAGTTCAATCTTGGTTTCATCAGACCAGAGGATCTTGTTTCTCATGGTCTGAGAGTCCTTTAGGTGGCTTTTGGCAAACTCTAAGCAGGCTGTCATTTGCCTTTTACTGAGGAGTGGCTTCTGTCTGGCCACCCTACCATAAATGCCTGTTTGGTGGAGTGCTGCAGAGATGGTTGTCATTCTGGAAGGTTTCCCATCTCCAAAGAGGACCTATGGAGCTCTGTCAGAGTGACCATCGGGTTCTTGGTCACCTCCCTGACCAAGGCCCTTCTCCCCCGATTGCTCAGTTTGGCCGGGTGGCCAGCTCTAGGAAGAGTCTTGGTGGTTCCAAACTTCTTCCATTTAAGAAAGATGGAGGCCACTGTGTTCTTGGGGACCTTCAATGCTGCAGAAATTGTTTGGTACCCTTCCCCAGATCTGTGCCTCAATGCAATCCTGTCTCTGAGCTCAATGAACAATTCCTTCGACCTCAAGGCTTGGTTTTTGCTCTGACATGGACTGGCAACTGTGGGACCTTATATAGACAGGTGTATGCCTTTTCAAATCATGTCCAATCAATTGAATTTACCACAGGGGGACTCCAATCAAGTTGTAGAAACATCAAGAATGATCAATGGAAACGATAGTTACCTGAGTTGTAACTCCAGTTCTGAATGAAGCGGAGCCCCATAGGGGAGCTCTGCTCCTAGTCGTTTACCCCGCAGCCTAGGCAGCGAATAGCCTGCGAGAAAATGATGCACACACCTGTAGCCAATGGGAGTACAGGTGTCCCTATATAAGGGAAAAAAATATCTTCAGTGAGACTGGGGGTTGGCATTGCCTTAAGTCCTATGGGGCTCTGCTCCACCCATAGAACTGGAGTTACAGCTCCGGTAATTATCGTTCTATATCGTGGAGCTCCGCTCCCATAGGGTAGCTCTGCACCTAGTGGTTTAAGGCAGAGCACAACGCTCCAAAATGTACTCCCTGCCGAGCCTAACACTTCCCACCTAATGAAAAGGTCTGGCCCGGCAATGGCGGCGACCAAGTCCCACAGTACCGTAACACAATGTATCACAATATACTGCGTCCTCAGTACAATCCGCCCTACTCAGTCTGGAGACACGGTCAATGGCTAGTGGGCAGATAACAGAATATGAGCCATACTAATCTGAACTAGCAGGTAGATGCTTCAATATTCTGTCAATATTCAACGATTGGTCTAATAGCACTGTAATAGTAGTTCCCTCATCCTTCCGCCCCAACATAGTCCTAGACTTGTGGGCAGGTTAGAATACATGACTCTACTGTACTGATCCCTCAGTCAAGAGTCATGTCACATAGTCACTCTAACAGGAAAAAGCAGACCTGAAGGAAACTAGTCCATCGGTCCTGTATCCTTTCCACTTAGTTCAAGTCCTCCCATCAGCTATGCTGAGTACAGACTGAACCATGGTTAGAGGACACATTATACTGATTTGTCAGTAAATCTGCCACACTCAATCTAAAGACCAAAGCCTATGATACAAATAAACAGAACACGGGCCATACTACTCTGACTAGCAGATATATGATACCTCGATATCCTGTCAATAATCAATGACCGGTCCAATAGTAGTGTATTAGCAATTACAGCACTATTTCCCTCATCCTTCCGCCCCAACACGGTGATACATTGATAGGCGAGTCAAAAAACACATGTTCTCTACTGCACTGAATATCAGTCTGGAGACATGTGACATGTGTCTCTCTCTTAATGGAAAAGAGCAGGCCTAATGGGAACCATGCCCAACAGCCCTTCATCTTTTCCTCCTAGCTCAAGTCCTTCCATCAGGCACGCTGAGTACAGACTGAGCCAGAGAGTTAGAAGACATATCTAACAGGTAGAAACGGATAAAAGGAGACGGTGACGACCATGACGCCGCTGCACAAATATCCTCTACTCCTGTTCCTCTGAAAAGAGCAGTAGACGTCGCTACTCCACGAGTGGAGTTAGCTCTTATACACTGAGGCAAAGGCTACCCTACCACCTCATAAGCCGTCTATATGCCTTCACAAAGCCAATTTTGTTGTTTAGAAAGTGGTCTACCAAGTGTACCTGCACCATGATACACAAACAGCTGAGGCGATGACTTAATCGCCGCTGTGCGCTCCGCGTAGTTCGCCAAGGCATGCACTGGGCACAAGCGATGGGCACAAGCCTCTCCTCTCTCCGCTCCGCATGACACGCTTAGCCATAGTCAAAGCGAGCAACAGTGCCGTCTTCAGAGAACATCTTGAGGGGGATTTGATTCAATGGTTTGAATGGCGTCTCGCAGAGCCAAATCCCACTGAGGAAGCATGGCTCTAGGCATTGGCCTAAGCCGCCGCGTTCCCAAAAGGAACCGTTTCACTAGAGGGTGGCTAAAAACAGTGTCTCTGCCAAACCCCTAATAACAAGCTGAAATCGCCATCGCGAACACCTTAATGGTGGCGGGTGAGCGCTGGCTCTCCCGCCATTCAAACCCTTGAATCAAATCCCCCTCAAGATGTTCTCTGAAGACGGCACTGTTGCTCGCTTTGACTACGGCTAAGCGTGTCATGCGGAGCGGAGAGAGGAGAGGCTTGTGCCCATCGCTTGTGCCCAGTGCGTGCCTTGGCGTCATTTTCTGTCGCGCCGCATTGTGAAAACACGTTCCATCTGCTGGCAGAAGTTCTGGATGTGGAACTAGCACCTGAGCCCTGTATGGTTCTGATTACTGAATCAGATAACCCACGGCGCTCTAACCTGTCCCTCTCAGATGCCAAACCATCAGTGATAGGGCAATTGCCCATAATCGGCCAATCATGCCTCCCGCCTGAGACATCGCATCCCATCGATGTGGAATGGGCCAAGGTGGCGAAAGCAGCATCTGAGTCATCTCTGTGAACCAAGGAGCCCCTGGGCGATCGGGGGCTATCAATATGATTGACAGCCTCCCTGTTCTCACTCGTGATAACAGTGGGAGAATGCAGGACAATGGTGGAAATGCGTACCGGAGAACATTCGGCCACGGCTCGTGCACAAAAGTGTCCGTCCCTAGTGGCGGTTCGTCCCGGGCTCGAAGAGAAAACCAGAGGGGGCAATGCACGTTCATGCGTGATGCGAAAATATCCACCTCGGCTCTCCTGAACCGTTCCCATATTTGGAGAACAATGTCAGGGTGCAGATGCCACTCCTCGTCTTGGGGACCCCCTCAAAACATGAGATCTGCTCTGACGTTGTGATAGACTGGAATGTGTAATTGCGTTCTATCCTCGTCCAGCTTCCCAAAACACTCTGTCGCTTCTTTGACGGCGACTCCGAAGAGACAGTCGTCAGAGATGGGGGGCGTTCAACAGCACGGCTTTGTCGGTCTCCTTCATGGCTGTCAAATACAGCCAAAGGTGTCACTCCACGTCTACCGAAGTGGCCGTGGTCCTCCACGCACACACAGCCGACGCTTGAGTGAGATTGAGAATGGCGCCGAAAATTCTCAACGCTTCCTCTATCTCTTCCTCTGACAGCACAGTCTTACCCGTGGTGAGACGGGACAGAGAGGCTGCTAGTAGGGCAATATTATTTGCTGCTGCTACAGCCTGGGCCCCTAGTACAAAGGACTTCTCAACCAGCTGCGCTGTGAGTCGGTCCTTTGATGTGGGTAGAGTGGCCTTCTTGGACGAGGGCCAGGAGCTCGAACCCGGGACGAGATACGCAGCCATTGGCGTGTCAAGCATGGGGATCTCCTGGGAAGTAGATCGCGCCGTCAAAGGTGACTCCCATGAGCCCTCCACATACTTTCCGAGCGAGCGCATGGCAGGAGCCAGTGGCTCCGCCGCCCTTCTTGGCCGAGAATAGGGGCCGCCCTCCATCATATCCACCTCCGGATAGGGGGGAATGGGGGGCAGCTGGATCTCCAGCCGGCTCGCAGGCCTCTCAACGAGCCATGGAAAGTCAGGTTGGCTAGCAGCAGGCTGTTAGCCAACCTGCCAGCTTAGTGGAGTCTGCCACTAGCATAGTCAGTGTAGTCAGCTCAGCCATCCCCATTGAGACTGTTTCTGTGCCTCGACCTAGGTTGGGCAAAACTAAACATGGCGGTGTTCGCCTTAGCAATCTCATTAGGATAAAGACCTCCTCCATTCCTGCCATTATTGAAAGAGATCGTGATACCTCACATCTCAAAATAGGGTTACTTAATGTTAGATCCCTCACTTCAAAGGCAGTTATAGTCAATGAACTAATCACTGATCATAATCTTGATGTGATTGACCTGACTGAAACATGGCTTAAGCCTGATGAATTTACTGTGTTAAATGAGGCCTCTCCTCCTGGTTACACTAGTGACCATATCCCCCGTGCATCCCGCAAAGGCGGAGGTGTTGCTAACATTTACGATAGCAAATTTCAATTTACAAAAAAAAAAAAGACGTTTTCGTCTTTTGAGCTTCTAGTCATGAAATCTATGCAGCCTACTCAATCACTTTTTATAGCTACTGTTTACAGGCCTCCTGGGCCATATACAGCGTTCCTCTCTGAGTTCCCTGAATTCCTATCGGACCTTGTAGTCATAGCAGATCATATTCTAATTTTTGGTGATTTTAATATTCATATGGAGAAGTCCACAGACCCACTCCAAAAGGCTTTCGGAGCCATCATCGACTCAGTGGGTTTTGTCCAACATGTCTCTGGACCTACTCACTGCCACAGTCATACTCTGGACCTAGTTTTGTCCCATGGAATAAATGTTGTAGATCTTAATGTTTTTCCTCATAATCCTGGACTATCGGACCACCATTTTATTACGTTTGCAATCGCAACAAATAATCTGCTCAGACCCCAACCAAGGAGCATCAAAAGTCGTGCTATAAATTCTCAGACAACACAAAAATTCCTTGATGCCCTTCCAGACTCCTTCTGCCTACCCAAGGACGTCAGAGGACAAAAATCAGTTAACCACCTAACTGAGGAACTCAATTTAACCTTGCGCAATACCCTAGATGCAGTTGCACCCCTAAAACTGAAAAACATTTGTCATAAGAAACTAGCTCCCTGGTATACAGAAAATACCCTTCCAGAAAATTGGAATGGAAATGGCGCCACACCAAACTGGAAGTCTTCCGACTAGCTTGGAAAGACAGTACCGTGCAGTATCGAAGAGCCCTCACTGCTGCTCGATCATCCTACTTTTCCAACTTAATTGAGGAAAATAAGAACAATCCAAAATTTCTTTTTGATACTGTTGCAAAGCTAACTAAAAAGCAGCATTCCCCAAGAGAGGATGGCTTTCACTTAAGCAGTAATAAATTCATGAACTTCTTTGAGGAAAAGATCATGATCATTAGAAAGCAAATTACGGACTCCTCTTTAAATCTGCGTATTCCTCCGGGGCTTAGCTGTCCTGGATCTGCCCAGCTCTGCCAGGGCCTGGGATCGGGAGAGACACTTAAGTGTTTTAGTACTATATCTCTTGACACAATGATGAAAATAATCATGGCCTCTAAACCTTCAAGCTGCATACTGGATCCTATTCCAACTAAACTACTGAAAGAGCTGCTTCATGTGCTTGGCCCTCCTATGTTGAACATAATAAACGGCTCTCTATCCACCGGATGTGTACCAAACTCACTAAAAGTGGCAGTAATAAAGCCTCTCTTGAAAAAGCCAAACCTTGACCCGGAAAATATAAAAAACTATCGGCCTATATCGAATCTTCCATTCCTCTCAAAAATGTTAGAAAAAGCTGTTGCACAGCAACTCACTGCCTTCCTGAAGACAAACAATGTATACGAAATGCTTCAGTCTGGTTTTAGACCCCATCATAGCACTGAGACTGCACTTGTGAAGGTGGTAAATGACCTTTTAATGGCGTCAGACCGAGGCTCTGCATCTGTCCTCGTGCTACTAGACCTTAGTGCTGCCTTTGACACCATCGATCACCACATTCTTTTGGAGAGACTAGAAACCCAAATTGGTCTACACGGACAAGTTCTGGCCTGGTTTAGATCTTATCTGTCGGAAAGATATCAGTTTGTCTCTGTGAATGGTTTGTCCTCTGACAAATCAACTGTACATTTCGGTGTTCCTCAAGGTTCCGTTTTAGGACCACTATTGTTTTCACTATATATTTTACCTCTTGGGGATGTTATTCGAAAACATAATGTTAACTTTCACTGCTATGCGGATGACACACAGCTGTACATTTCAATGAAACATGGTGAAGCCCCAAAATTGCCCTCGCTAGAAGCCTGTGTTTCAGACATAAGGAAGTGGATGGCTGAAAACTTTCTACTTTTAAACTTGGACAAAACAGAGATGCTTGTTCTAGGTCCCAAGAAACAAAGAGATCTTCTGTTAAATCTGACAATTAATCTTGATGGTTGTAAAGTCGTCTCAAATAAAACTGTGAAGGACCTCGGCGTTACTTTTGACCCTGATCTCTCTTTTGACGAACATATCAAGACTGTTTCAAGGACAGCTTTTTTCCGTCTACGTAACATTGCAAAAATCAGAAATTTTCTGTCCAAAAATGCTGCAGAAAAATTAATCCATGCATTTGTTACTTCTAGGTTAGACTACTGCAATGCTCTACTTTCCGGCTACCCGGATAAAGCACTAAATAAACTTCAGTTAGTGCTAAATACGGCTGCTAGAATCCTGACTAGAACCAAGAAATTTGATCATATTACTCCAGTGCTAGCTTCCCTACACTGGCTTCCTGTTAAGGCAAGGGCTGATTTCAAGGTTTTACTGTTAACCTATAAAGCGTTACATGGGCTTGCTCCTACCTATCTTTCCGAGTTGGTCCTGCCGTACATACCTACACGTACGCTACGGTCACAAGACGCAGCCCTCCTAATTGTCCCTAGAATTTCTAAGCAAACAGCTGGAGGCAGGGCTTTCTCCTATAGATCTCCATTTTTATGGGAACGGTCTGCCTACCCATGTGAGAGACGCAGACTCGGTCTCAACCTTTAAGTCTTTACTGAAGACTTATCTCTTCAGTAGGTCATATGATTGAGTGTAGTCTGGCCCAGGAGTGTGAAGGTGAACGGAAAGGCTCTGGAGCAACGAACCGCCCTTGCTGTCTCTGCCTGGCCGGTTCCCCTCTCTCCACTGGGATTCTCTGCCTCTAACCCTATTACAGGGGCTGAGTCACTGGCTTACTGGTGCTCTTTCATGCCGTCCCTAGGAGGGGTGCGTCACTTGAGTGGGTTGAGTTACTGACGTGATGGGTTCTGTCTGGGTTGGCGCCCCCCCTTGGTTTGTGCTGTGGTGGAGATCTTTGTGGGCTATACTCGGCCTTGTCTCAGGATTGTAAGTTGGTGGTTGAAGATATCCCTCTAGTGGTGCGGGGGCTGTGGTTTGGCAAAGTGGGTGGGGTTATATCCTTCCTGTTTGGCCCTGTCCGGGGGTATCATCGGATGGGGCCACAGTGTCTCCTGACCCCTCCTGTCTCAGCCTCCAGTATTTATGCTGCAGTAGTTTATGTGTCGGGGGGCTAGGGTCAGTTGGTTATATCTTGAGTACTTCTCCTGTCTTATCCAGTGTCCTGTGTGAATTTAAGTATGCTCTCTCTAATTCTCTCCTTCTCTCTTTCTTTCTCTCTCTCGGAGAACCTGAGCCCTAGGACCATACGTCAGGACTACCGGGCATGATGACTCCTTGCTGTCCCCAGTCCACCTGGCCTTGCTGCTGTTCCAGTTTCAACTGTTCTGCCTGCGGTTATGGAACCCCTACCTGTCCCAGACCTGCTGCTTTCAACTCTTAATGATCGGCTATGAAAAGCCAACTGACATTTATTCCTGATTATTATTTGACCATGCTTGTCATTTATGAACATTTTGAAAATCTTGGCTCTCTCTAATTCTCTCCTTCTCTCTTTCTTTCTCTCTCTCGGAGGACCTGAGCCCTAGGACCATACGTCAGGACTACCGGGCATGATGACTCCTTGCTGTCCCCAGTCCACCTGGCCTTGCTGCTATTCCAGTTTCAACTGTTCTGCCTGCGGTTATGGAACCCCTACCTGTCCCAGACCTGCTGTTTTCAACTCTTAATGATCGGCTATGAAAAGCCAACTGACATTTATTCCTGATTATTTTTTGACCATGCTTGTCACTTATGAACATTTTGAACATCTTGGCCATGTTCTGTTATAATCTCCACCCGGCACAGCCAGAAGAGGACTGGCCACCCCTCATAGCTTGGTTCCTCTCTAGGTTTCTTCCTAGGTTTTGGCCTTTCTAGGGAGTTTTTCCTAGCCACCGTGCTTCTACACCTGCATTGCTTGCTGTTTGGGGTTTTAGGCTGGGTTTCTGTACAGCACTTCGAGATATTAGCTGATGTACGAAGGGCTATATAAAATAAACTTGATTTGATTTGAATGCGTAGAGAGGCTGTGATGTAGGAGGGGGCCGCTGAATAGTCAGAGCCCGTCTTGTCCTCGCCCAAGGATGAGAAAAACCTTGCAGTCTCCAGAGGGAGGGGAGTTTTATCAGTTTCGGTCAGTGTAATGGAGTGTTCCGGAGAAATAGCCATGCACTTTCCAACATCCTCATCATCTCCAGAGGCGGCGCCGTCATATAATGCCTCAGAAGCTGAGGCTAAGATTGACATTGCGTCCTCTAGAGGAAAATCCTCCCTAAAAAATGCCCACCGCTGCTTCCTCTCCTTTCAAGAAAGCAGGGCGCAGCACAGGCATTGACGGGGATTGGTGAGGCCCCTGGTGTGCTGTGATCCTAAGCACACGAAACAAAAGTTGTGTGAGTCCATAGCTGCCATAGAGAAGCAGCGACACTGAGCTCTTAAAAGAGAAACACCGGTGTGCTCATTGAGATAGACGATGTTGAGACTTGGAATTCGACGGCGGGTTCGTCCTGAATCTTACTCTTCTCTTCTCTCTCTTCTCTTCTCTTCTCGGCTTCTTCAGTCCAGTCCAAGTCACTGAAGATAATGGGACGGTGATTGAGGGGAAGCATCCCCTTCCATAGGGACACCTGTACTCCCATTGGCTGCAGGTGTGTGCATAATTTTCTCTCAGGCTATTCGCTGCCTAGGCAGAAGGGTAAACCACTAGGAGCAGAGCTCCCATATGGGGCGGAGCTCCACGATATAGAACAGTACGCACCAGAGCTCAATTACAAGTCTCATGCAAAGGGTTTGAATTCCTATGTAAATAAGGTATTTCTGATTTTTATACCATAATAAAAATATCTAAAAACCTGTTTTTGCACTGTCATTATGGGGTATTGTTTGTAGATTGATGAGGAAAACATTTAATTTCATATATTTTAGAATAAGACTAAAGTAACAAGAAGTGAACAAAAAGTGAAGGGGTCTGAATACTTTCTGAATGGACTGTATGTCCCTGTCCCTCGTGTGCAGTTACTCCCACTGTGCTTCAGTACAGGTGGACTTATTAATGCTTAGGACTGTAGCTACAGTACATTCATATCGTCCCAGACACTGCACAATACAGGAAGCTGTTGTTGGGCACTGCTGTCTGCTGCCCACTCAGCCCTGCGTGGTCTCTTCTTCTCTCCTATCCGGCAGAGTAGCCTTTACTTTATCAGTCCATTAAAGCCAAGAGATAGTCATCACCGGTATGTGTGTTTGTTTGTGTAAACCAATCTGGCTCCATCTCTAGTCCGCCTTCTCAAAGGCTCCTGACGCCTCCTCACCACATAACTCACTGTAAGTGTTTTCACATAACTAAAACCCCACTTGAGTTTCCAAGTACAGTATGTATGTTGCGATGGATTCATGGTCAAGAACAGTGTGGGGTTGAGGGCGAAGCCAACATCCAGTGAGTGTATTTATTTATTGTTGTTTGTTTTATCACGTTGTAAAACGTGGAGTGGTTTGAAATATTAATGCTGTGCTCCTGATCTTAGTGACTGCAACTTTTTTACAGTTACCTAGCAGCACTGTGTGTTTGAGTGTGTTTGAGTGTGTTTGTGTGCGTTTCAGGGGTTGGAACAGGTTCAGGAAACAGAACCGAAAACTGGAAAATATTTTTACAAAAAATTGAGGAACAGAATCAGAACCGGGAACGAAAGTGATGTATAATGTTCTAGAACAGAAAAGTTATTTTAAAAGCATGGGAAGTGGTTAATAATGTTATTTTACATTCCTGGCCTTTTTATTCCAGTCCCACAAAAAAAACATAACAAAGCACCTATACAAAGCCTCAGTCTGTCAGTCAGAAACTTAATCCAGTGTCTGCCTGCCAGCTGAAAACTGTGTGTAGACTACGTGCCCCTCCCCCTCCGAAGCAAAGCCTACTGACGTTACAAGTCTAATTCAGAAATTAGGGAGAGAGATTTTTAATTAGAGAAGAATGGATTAACCTTTTCAATGCTAGTTAAGGATACTATAGTTATCACGTTTCACATCAAATTTATTA
Organism: Salvelinus namaycush; assembly: GCF_016432855.1. Taxonomy (NCBI): domain Eukaryota; kingdom Metazoa; phylum Chordata; class Actinopteri; order Salmoniformes; family Salmonidae; genus Salvelinus; species Salvelinus namaycush. Next base: position 11,605,011 of record NC_052324.1, on the reverse strand, counting down.
ACTAAAAAAAGGTAAGACAGGTTTAGATTTCAATTCTGCTGCTGCTCTGCACACCCAAACTTGTTAGCTAGCTAGCTCTGGTCCAATGTAGAGCCAACTTTCCGAAGTTCAAAGACATTCAAAGTTCCTTCATAGAAGCCGCTCCTCTGTAGGTATAATTCTGTGGGCCTAATTAAGATAATGCATGTCACAAAACAAAACAAGACGCCCAGTACTTCAAGCCAAGCCTCCTCCTACACCCTCCTACAACCTCTCCCCACCTGCAAAAATTTTGGTCAGATCTTGCACCCTACACTTGTCTGTCCAATGTATGTAAATAGCTTGCCCGCTCCATAGCAACTGCTCTATCCTCACTGATTGGTGAATTAATTTCATGTCGAGCTAAATGTAAAACAATGTAAATTTATTTCAGAGGTTTAAAAAGGAACAGAAAGGAATGATATAAACCGTTTATTTTTTGGAGTTCAAATCGGTTAAGAACTATATTTTGCTGGTCAGAACAGTGGAATGTAACGAAAAAATATTGGTTTGGTTCAGTGTGTGTGTGAGTGCTTGTTTGTGTTTATGTCTGTGTGTGTGTTTGAGTGTTTCATTGTGAGGAAGCCCTTGATTAATTGTTCTTAACATCCTGGGTTCATCAAATATTAAGAGAAGCAGTTTTACTGGCATGTTCAGTCAGAGGGCCCAATGGTTTTTATAGCTCAATATTCTGAGTTGAGAAAATACTTTCTTTCACCCTCTCTCTCTCTCTCTCTCTCTCTCTCTCTCTCTCTCTCTCTCTCTCTCTCTCTCTCTCATAAATATTCATACATAACTAACCCACTGCTAGTCTGGGCAAGAAGACCTCGAAGAAGAAGAAGAAATTACGAATTGTGAGTTTAGTGTAGTGACCTCAGAGGCCGTGGTATCCATGGCAACGAGGCGGGTTTGAAAGAGCGCTTATGGGAGGCTTTAGGCTGGCTGTGTAGGAGGGGCTTCACTATGAGACTCCTCCCCCTCCTTTTTTAAGGGGGTACATCAGCTTTAATATTGCAGATAGATTGTAACTTCCATCAATGTAATTGTCTGCATCACTTACAATACCCCATATATATTTTTTCAAATATATACACTACCAGTCAAAAGTTTGGACACACCTACTCATTCAAGGGTTTTTCTTTATTTTTAATATTTTCTGAATTGTAGAATAATAATGAAGACATCAAAACTATGAAATAACATATATTAACCAAACAAGTGTTTCCAACAGTATTGAAGGAGTTCCCGCATATGCTGAGCACTTGTTGGCTGCTTTTTCTTCACTCTGCGGTCCAACTCATCCCAAACCATCTCAATTGGGTTGAGGTCGGTGGATTGTGGAGGCTAGGTCATCTGATGTAGCACTCCATCACTCTACTTCTTGGTCAAATAGCCCTTACACAGCCTGTAGGTGTGTTGGGTCACTGTCCTGCTGAAAAACAAATGATAGTCCCACTAAGCACAAACCAAATGGGATGGCGTATGGCTGCAAAATGCTGTGGTAGCCATGCTGGTTAAGTGGGCCTTGAAATCTAAATGAATCACTGACAGTGTCACCAGCAAAGCACCCTCACACCATCACACCACCTCCATGCTTCACGGTGGGAACCACAAATGGAGAGATCACCCGTTCACCTACTCTGCGTCTCACAAAGACACGGCGGTTGGAACCAAAAATCGCAAATTTGGACTCAGACCAAAGGACAGATTTCTCTCCTTCTTATTGGTGTCCTTTAGTAGTGGTTTCTTTGCAGCAATTCGACCATGAAGGTGTGATTCACGCAGTCTCCTCTGAACAATTGATGTTGAGATGTGTCTGTTAATTGAACTATGTGAAACATTTATTTGGGCTGCAATTTCTGAGGCTGGTAACTCCAGTGAACCTATCCCCTGCAGCAGAGGTAATTCTGGGTCTTCCTTTACTGTGGTTGATGGTTATGGTTTTTGCGACTGCACTTGAAGGAACTTTCAAAGTTCTTGACATTTTCCGGAATGACTGACCTAAATGCCTGGACTGATGGACTGTAATTTCTCTTTGCTTATTTGAGCTGTTCTTGCCATAATATTGTCTTTTACCAAATAGGGCTATCTTCTGTATACCACCCCTACCTTATCACAACACAACTGATTGGCTCAAACACATTAAGAAGGAAAGAAATTCAACAATTAACTTTGAACAAGGCACACCTGTTAATTGAAAAGCATTCCAGGTGACTATCTCATGAAGCTGGTTGAGAGAATGCCAAGAGTGTGCAAACCTGTCATCATATATTTTGATTTGTTTAACATTTTGTTTGGTTACGACATGATTCCATATGTGTTATTTCATAGTTTTGATATCTTCACTATTATTCGACAATGTAGAAAATAGTAAAAATAAAGAAAAACCCTTGAATGAGTAGGTTTGTCCAAACTTTTGACTGGTACTGTATACAGTGTATACAAAATAAGCCAAATTGGTGAAGTGAAATTAAAAAAGAACTTGTTTCAAAAAAATAAATAATAATAATTAAACAGAAAAGTGGTGCGTGCATATGTATTGACCCCCTTTGCTATGAAGCCCCTAAATAAGATCTGGTGCAACCAATTACCTTCAGAAGTCACATCATTAGTTAAACCTCTCTTGGGTAGAGGGCAGTATTTTCACGTCCAGATGAAAAGTGTGCCCAAAGTAAACGGCATGTTACTCACGCCCAGAAGCTAGGATATGCATATAGTTAGTAGATTTGGATAGAAAACACTCTGACGTTTCTAAAACTGTTAGAATAATGTCTGTGAGTATAACAGAACTGCTTTGGCAGGCGAAACCCCGAGCACAATCCATCCAGGGAATTTTTTGTTGTTGATGTCATTGTGTTTTCCAATGCTTGTCTATGGGATATTCAATGAAATTCCTCCCAGATTGCAGTTCCTATGGCTTCCACTAGATGTCAACAGGCTTTAGAAAGGGTTTCAGGCTTGTTCTTTGAAAAATGAGTTAGTAGTTGTAGTTTTTCAAAGTGGCTCTCATTTTGACTGTATTCTTGTGGATGAGGGCGCACACTTCATTATTTATCTCCGGTATTGAACACACTACATTCCGTATTAAATTGTATAATTTATTTACATATTAGGGTACCTGAAGATTGATTAGAAACGTTGTTTGACTTGCTTGGACGAAGTTTATTGGTAACTTTTGGGATTCCTTTGTCTGCATGTTGAACGGGTGGATTACTGAATCAAACGCGCCAACTAAACTGACTTTTTGGGGATATAAAGAAGGACTTTATCGAACAAAACGACCATTTGTTGTGTAGCTGGGACCCTTGGAATTGCAAACAGAGGAAAATGTTTTTAATGCTGATGTGTGCGGGCGCTGTCCTCAGATAATCGCATGGTATGCTTTCGCCGTAAAGCCTTTTTGAAATCTGACAAAGCGGTTGGATTAACAAGAAATTAAGCTTTTAAACGATGTAAGACACTTGTATTTTCATAAATATTTAATGGTACGATTTATGTATTTTGAATTTCGCGCTCTGCAATTTCACCGGATGTTGTCGAGGTGGGTTGCTAGCGGCACGCCTAGCCCAAAGAGGCTTTAGATTACTGTACAAAAGCAAATTTTTCAACCACTCCACAAATATCTTGTTAACAAAGTTACTTTGTGCATGACACAAGTAATTTTTCCAACAATTGTTTACAGACAGATTATTTCACTTATAATTCACTGTATCACAATTCCAGAGGGTCAGAAGTTTACATACACTAAGTTGACTGTGCCTTTAAATAGCTTGGAAAATGCTAGAAAATTATGTCATGGCTTTAGAAGCTTCTGAAAGGCTAATTGACATAATTTGAGTCAATTGGAGGTGTACCTGTCGATGTATTTCAAGGCCTACCTTCAAACTCAGTGCCTCTTTGCTTGACATCATGGGAAAATCAAAAAAAAATCTGCCAAAACCGCAGAAAAAAATGGTAGACCTCCACAAGTCTGGTTCATCATTGGGAGCAATTTCCAAATGCCTGAAGGTACCATGTTCATCTGTACAAACAATAGTACGCAAGTATAAACACCATGAGACCACACAGCTGTCATACCGATCAGGAAGAAGACACGTTTTGTCTCCTAGAGATGAATGTACTTTGGTGTGAAAAGTGCAAATCAATCCCAGAACAACAGCAAAGGACCTTGTGAAGATGCTGGAGGAAACGGGTGCTAAAGTATCTATATCCACAGTAAAACAAGTCTTATATCGACATAACCTGAAAGGCCGCTCAGCAAGGAAGAAGCCACTGCTCCAAAACCGCCATAAAAAAGCCAGACTACGATTTGCAACTGCACATGGGGACAAATATCGTACTTTTTGGAGAAATGTACTCTGGTCTGATGAAACAAACATAGAACTGTTTGGCCATAATGACCATCGTCACGTTTGGAGGAAAAAGGGGGAAGCTTGCAAGCTGAAGAAAACCATACCAACCGTGAAGCACGGGGGTGGCAGGATCATGTTGTGGGGGTGCTTTGCTGCAGGAGGGACTGGTGCACTTCACAAAATAGATGGCATCATGAGGAAGGACAATCATGTGGATATATTGAAGCAACATCTCAAGACATCAGTCAGGAAGTTAAAGCTTGGTCGCAAATGGGTCTTCCAAATGGACAATGACCCAAAGCATACTTCCAAAGTTGTGGAAAAATGGCTTCAGGACAACAAAGTCAAGGTATTGGAGTGGCCATCACAAAGCCCTGACCTCAATCCTGTAGAAAAGTTGTGGGCAGAACTGAAAAAGCATGTGCAAGCAAGGAGGCCTACAAACCTGACTCAGTTACACCAGTGCTTGTCAGGAGGAATGGGCCAAAATTCATCAAACTTATTGTGGGGAGCTTGTGGAAGGCTAACTAAAGGCAATGCTACCAAATACTAATTGAGTGTATGTAAACTTCTGACCCACTGGGAATGTGATGAAAGAAATAAAAGCTGAAATAAATCATTCTCTCTACTATTATTCTGACATTTCACGTTCTTAAAATAAAGTGGTGATCCTAACTGACCTAAAACAGGGGATTTTTACTAGGATTAAATGTCAGGAATTGTGAAAAACTGAGTTTAAATGTTTGGCTAAGGTGTATTTAAACTTCCGACTCCAACTCTATATATACATACATAAACATACATACACAGAAAAATACATACATACATATTATGGTGGAAAATTGCAAGATTATGTTATAATACTTTTATTGCATCAAATGGTTGTTTTATGCAACAGAATAGAGTATTCTTAACTATTGTATGTGTGTTCTATTGAGGATGGGCCTCTGGGAGATAACACTGACAGGAGAATTACGATGTCTTTTGGGTGATAAATTCTAAAGAGCATTCCAGAGCATGAGTTAGTGTTTCTGTTCTATACGGTGCCAGACATTGGTCTCTACACAATGAAAACAGTTGACACAGCAGATGCTGTCTGCAATGTATTATAGGTATCTTTCATACCAATCTTAACCTTGTGACCCATTCTATATATCTGTTGTTCGTCATGTAGGTTGAAAGGGGTGTATCTTGGCTATAAAATACCTTTGTACTTTTGTCTCGGGGCTCTCAACGAATCATCTGAGCGTGAATCGTCATCAGCCATGACCAGCCATCATTATCGTAGAGCACTCAATCGATTCACTTTATATGTGTGCATTGTATTGACTTGCTCCCTTATTAATAAGTGATTAAAGATTTTGTTTAAGTGTAACTCTGACTTGTGTGATAAGTTTGTCTCTCCTCATTTAATAGTAAAGAAATTAACCACCACATTTGGCGACGAGGATGGGATGTTAATCTTCACTTGGTGACCGCTCCTGACAACCTGGGTAAATCATGCACGAGGGATCCCTCAAACTTTGGGATCTCAGGGAGACCACACTTCGAGAACAAAGCAGATGGACCCACCTTTGATCTGAGAGGCAGCGAGCCGAGTGGATACCACATCTCAAACTTAGTTTTAAAAAATAAATAAAGAGGTGAGCAAAACATGCAAAGTCAGAGTCAGAGGAGAGTAATCTGAGAGTTTGTGGACTCAAAGATACTCTGCCACTGGTCGGTTGTGGGCAACCTAGAGCCGTCCTGACACTGAATTGGTGCGGTCTGTAGCGGTGAGGGGCCAGGGTGACTGTGGGTTCTGTGTGAAGTACGGTACCTGGTGAAACCCTATTGGAAGAAGGACCTCATTCTGAAAAGTGTCTGTGTGACCTTCTAAGTGATCCTCAGAAGTGGTGAATTCCAATTATTTTAAATGTGCTAGCCAGGTATGCCCTGGGTTTGGTAATTTAGCGTTAAATATCTAGAATCTGTGTGAACTAGTTTTGGCCATTTAATATTAAACATCTGGAATCTGTGTGAACTAGTTAAGACCATTCATGACATAGTTTAATAATGTAAGTTGCACCTGTAATTGTTTTAAGCCTGTACACCATTTTAGAAGTATTGAAAGATGTAAATGTATGAGTTGCATTATCCTAGGAACTAATTATGAGATAGAAATGAGAAAATATTCCTGCAGGTTTTAAAATATTGTTGAAAAACAATGAATTGATTAGGTATGTTTGAGAAAAGCATTGTGTGACTGTGATATGAGAGTTGTGTGAATATGGAAATAAGTCTTAATCTGACGTTTGGATAGTAACATATAGAAATATGCTTAATCGGATGATTGAAATTTGGATAATAGACATTGGTATAACTTTATCTTGGGGTTCTGTTCCTTCACTGCCCATCATAGAATATCACGGGGTGGTATTGAGAACGGGATGATATTTTAGAAAGCAACGGAAGGTCTATAGTTCCTGAGAGGCTTAATTTTGCCGTGGTCTCTAGGAGGTTAGAGAACCGTTGAGGATCCCATGACGGGCTGGTCATTGTCCGGGAAACAAAAGTTTATTTTTTTGGTTCTGCTGAGAGTATGTTTGGAGAGCTGCTTCGTAGCTGTGGAGAGTCCTTGAAAAAGCAAATGGATTGGTAGTCGTGAGTACCTAAGATTTTCTTACGTTTTATATGGATTCTGTGAATATATGAAAATATGATCAATTGTATGTGTGTATAATCGATTACTAGAGATTGGATAAAGTAATACTGGGAATATAATTATATACAATTTAAACCACCCATAAGTAGACGTACGTAGGTTTTGAGTTGGTATCTTTAATGGATAATTTGATAAAGATTAGGTTTTAGCATTATTAAACGGTCTACAATGTATTGGCAATTGTCTCAGAAACTGATTGGTCTGTCCACTTTTGGTTAATTTACCCTAACGATGTAACTATAAAACGCTTATTGGATTTTCTACGTCCGGGTGCTACATTTGAAATACAACTGCCCTTAAAGTCTGAAAATGTGTTTAATTTTTTCTATCTAGTATGAGAGGAGTTGCTGGGTTTATTGAATAAACCTTTTCCATAAAGTTAGTGAATTAAGATGGAATCTCGACGGAATTTATAATGTCGTACAAAGCCTAGGGTAATCATCAAACGAATTATCATTGCGTGATTAATGTGATGTAGTAAAGTAATTGAAATACATTGCATGAGAAAACATAATCTACTTTTATCAAAAAGCGCACGATTTGTTTCCTCGTCAATGAATGTCAATTTAACTCTTTGCTAATCTATTCCTTTGGCATGTGAGAATCTCACCGGAGAAACGCTTGGACCTTTAATTAAGGCTATTTTCTGGGAATTGTGTCGTTATTATGTGCCTGATGTTACGACTACAGACAATTGTAAATTGGGTTATTTGCGGGGTTTCTTCGTCATTTCTAGAAATCTTCGTAATTTCTTCGTCATTTCTAGAAAATGTAAAGGTTCTGGATTTGGGGCGGCAGGTAGCCTAGTGGTTAGAGCTGTTAGACTAGTAACCGAAAGGTTGCAAGATCGAATCCCCGAGCTGACAAGGTAAAAATATGTTGTTCTGCCCCTGAACAAGGCAGTTAACCCACTGTGCCTAGGCCATCATTGAAAAGAAGAATTTGTTCTTAACTGACTTGCTTAGTTAAATAAAGGTAAACATAAAATTTCAATAGCATGGTATTGTAATTCAACTATTGGTATGTTTTGCCTGGAAAGATACGGCCACCAGTGTTTGCTTAAGATATAAACTGAACGTTTTAACAGCTTGCTTAGTTCAAATTGAAAGACTAATTCATTGAACATAAATAGCGAGGTGATTTCGATGTAATACGTTGTCTGTTGCCTAAATGGTCTGCTGGAATAACATTTTGAGAATGGAGTCGTATTTAAATAACTGAATCAAAGAAGAGACAGTTACCTAAAAAAAAAAATATTCTTATGGATTGACTGATGTATTTTATACATTTGGCGCATTACATGTTATTTTTAAGTCTTGGACATTTCATAAATGTGAAGCTGAAAGAGAAGAGAAAGTTGTCAAGTTTGTTTTTAATCTTATGATAGAGGTAAGCGTAGAACGTTGTTTGAGTAGGAGGATGCAGAGGACATTCTCCAAACACCCCACAGGGCCGAAAGCCCTGTTATTTGCAAGAGTAAGCGACGCAGGTACAGAGGACAAAGAGCCGGATGCCTTGTCAGGACCCGGAGAAGGCGAGTGGGAAAGCTGCTGTTACCATCAATACTACTCGTCAACGTGCAATCATTGGACAATAAATTAGACGAGGTACGATCACAAATATCCTACCAACGGGACATCAAAAACTGTAATACCCTATGTTTCACGGAATCGTGGCTGAAAGACGACATGGATATTCAGCTAGCGGGATATACGCTGCACCGGTAAGATAGAACAGCCCACTCCAGTAAGACGAGAGGGGGGGGGGGGGGGGGTCTGTGAATATTTGTAAACAACAGCTGGTGCACGAAATCTAAGGAAGTCTCTATATTTTGCTCCCCTGAAGTAGAGTATACTGTGATAAATTGCAGGCCACACTACTTGCCTAGAGAGTTTTCAGCTATACTTTTCGGGGCTGCTTATTTACCACCACAGACAGATGTTGGCACTAAGATCACACTCAGTCAGCTGTATAAGAAAATAAGCAAACAGGAAACCACTTACCCAGAGGCGGCGCTCCTAGGGGCCGGATACTTTAATGCAGGGAAACTGAAATCAGTTCTACCAAATCTCTATCAACATGTTAAATGTGCAACCAGAGGGAAATAAATTCTAGATCACCTGTAAACCACACACAGAGACGCGTACTAAGCTCTCCCTCGCCCTCCATTTGGTAAATCCGACCACAACTCTATCCTCCTGATTCCTGCTTACAAGCAAAAATTAAAGCAGGAAGCACCAGTAACTTGGTCTATAAAAAAGTGGTCAGATGAAGCAGTTGCTAAACTACAGGACTGTTTTGCTATCAGAGACTGGAACATGTTCCGGGATTCTTCCGATGGCATTGAGGAGTACACCACATCAGTCACTGGCTTTATCAATAAGTGCTTCGAGGATGTCCTTCCCACAGTGACTGTACGTACATACCCCAACCAGAAGCCATGGATTACAGGCAACATCCGCACTGAGCTAAAGGGTAGAGCTGCCGCTTTCAAGGTGCGGGACTCTAACCCGGAAGCTTACAAGAAATCCTGCTATGCCCTGCGACAAACCATCAAACAGGCAAAGCTTCAATACAGGGCTCTGACGCTCGTCTTATGTGGCAGGGCTTGCAAACTATTACAGACTACAAAGGGAAGCACAGCCGCGAGCTGCCCAGTGACACGAGCCTACCAGATGAGCTAAATCACTTCTATGCTCGCTTCGAGGCAAGTAACACTGAGGCATGCATGAGAACATCAGCTGTTCCGGAGGACTGTGTGATCACGCTCTCCGTAGCCGACGTGAGTAAGACCTTTAAACAGGTCAACATATACAAGGCTGCGGAGCCAGACGGATTACCAGGACGTGTGCTCCGGGCATGTGCTGACCAACTGGCAGGTGTCTTCACTGACATTTTCAACATGTCCCTGATTGAGTCTGTAATACCAACATGTTTCAAGCAGACCACCATAGTTCATGTGCCCAAGAACACAAAAACAACCTGCCTAAATGACTACAGACCCGTAGCACTCACGTCCGTAGCCATGAAGTGCTTTGAAAGGTTGGTAATTGCTCACATCAACACCATTATCCCAGAAACCCAAGACCCACTCCAATTTGCATACCGCCCAAACAGATCCACAGATGATGCAATCTGTATTGCACTCCACAATGCACTTTCCCACCTGGACAAAAGGAACACTTATGTGAGAATGCTATTCATTGACTATAGCTCAGCCTTCAAGACCATGGTGCCCTCAAAGCTCATCACTAAGCTAAGGATCCTGGGACTAAACACCTCCCTCTGCAACTGGATCCTGGACTTCCTGAAGGGCCACCCCCAGGTGGTGAGGGTAGGTAGCAACACATCTGCCATGCTGATCCTCAACACTGGAGCTCCCCAGGGGTGCATGCTCAGCCCCCTCCTGTACTCCCTGTTCACCCACGACTGCATGGCCAGGCACGACTCCCAACACCATCATTAAGTTTGCAGACGACCCAATAGTGGTAGGCCTGATCACCGACAACGACGAGACAGCCTATAGGGAGGAGGTCAGAGACCTGGCCGGGTGGTGCCAGAATAACAACCTATCCCTCAACGTAACCAAGACTAAGGAGATGATTGGGGACTACAGGAAAAGGAGGACCAAGCACGCCCCCATTCTCATCGACGGGGCTGTAGTGGAGCAGGTTGAGAGCTTCAAGTTCCTTGGTGTCCACATCAACAACCAACTAGAATGGTCCAAACACATCAAGACAGTCGCGAAGAGGGCACGACAAAGCCTAATCCCCCTCAGGAAACTAAAAAGATTTGGCATGGGTCCTGAGATCCTCAAAAGGTTTTACAGCTGCAACATCGAGAGCGTCCTGACTGGTTGCATCACCGCCTGGTATGGCAATTGCTCGGCCTCTGACCCCAAGGCACTACAGAGGGTAGTGCTTATGGCCCAGTACATCACTGGGGCTAAGGTGCCTGCCATCCAGGACCTCTACACCAGGCGGTGTCAGAGGAAGGCCCCAAAAATTGTCAGAGACCCCAGCCACCCCAGTCATAGACTGTGCTCTCTACTACCGCATGGCAAGCGGTACCGGAGTGCCAAGTCTAGGACAAAAAGGCTTTGGGTTTAGTGAGTTTTCCATTTGTCTTAGTGCCAAGGTATCTTAAAGGGGCATGCACACACACGGAATTTTCGAAAGTTTTTATTTTCTGAGTTTTAATTAAACTCAGGAATTATTTTGGGAAAGGAATTTACTGGAAACCTGGGATACGACATGTATGTAATGTTTGACTGTTTTTAATTAATTTGTCTAATATAGTAAGAAACACTTCTCTGAAGGGTTTGCATGACCTATGACCTCTGTAAATGACTTTCCATTGTGGTTTGATCACCCTCATTGGAAAGCCATTTGGTTAATGAATTGAAGGTCATTTGTAATACTGATTTAAAGGTAATTTGAAATATTGATAATTATGATGAAGTTTATAGTTCTTAGCCATATTTGTGATTTGGATCAATGTGAAAAAAGAGAGGTCGTTGCCTTTGACTAAAGGTAGGCTGCCTTAAGTCTATTTTCCTACGACCGTATGGATACAATTATTTTTATTTATGGAGTTCTTACGAGTAGTGATTTTAATTTGATTTTGTTTTTTGAAATGTTGTTTTATTTTTTGACCAGTAGTGTTTTTTTTTTACACGTTACTCACATAGGGAGTTATGTGTCAAAATGGGGGAGGTAACAGTCCTCTGAGGTTTTGGATTAAAGTTTACATATCTTTAGTGATGTGTATGGAGTGATATGTGAAGGAGTGTATTGTTGTGTAGTTTGTTCTGTGCTATTCCCGATGGGTCATAGGTCTAACTTCCTGATCCTGTGGCTCTGCGATAGAGTTAATGGTGTGATGGGGAGTATAAGCCAATTTGAAAGAACAGTTTCAATAGAATGTGTTGTTATTCTCTTTGACATATGTTTAGACATTTGTATTAAGAATAATTGCTAAAAGTAATAATTTATCATATAGTTAATGAACTGAACTAAACTGTTGTTCTGATCTGTCCTCTTGAGGTTATCATGAAAAGTGACATCAGACGATATCATAATGCATGGAAGAGATAATTGGACCGAACAGTGTGTGTACCTCAAACCCCCCTCTAACTGGCTGAAGAATAGCAACAAAGGCGTTCAATACGGCCACTTCTTTTTATTTTTATTTTTTTTACCCCCTTTTCTCCCCAATTTCGTGGTATCCAATTGTTAGTAATTACTATCTTGTCTCATCGCTACAACTCCCGTACGGGCTCGGGAGAGACGAAGGTCGAAAGCCATGCGTCCTCCGAAACACAACCCAACCAAGCCGCACTGCTTCTTAACACAGCGCGCCTCCAACCCGGAAGCCAGCCGCAACAATGTGTCGGAGGAAACACCGTGCACCTGGCTCCCTTGATTAGCGCGCACTGCGCCCGGCCCGCCACAGGAGTCGCTGGTGCGCGATGAGACAAGGATATCCCTACCGGCCAAACCCTCCCTAACCCGGACAACGCTAGGCCAATTGTGCGTCGCCCCACGGACCTCCCGGTCGCGGCCGGCTGCGACAGAGCCTGGGCGCGAACCCAGAGTCTCTGGTGGCGCAGCTAGCGCTGCGATGCGATGCGATGCAGTGCCCTAGACCACTACGCCACCCGGGAGGCTTTTCTCAGGAGTGTGAGAGGAGTCCACGGGGAGTGAGCATGGGGATAAATCTGTTCCAAACTTCTCTTATGTTGCTGGTATACTGGTTGACGAATGGACAACAAATAATGGGTGGTAAAGGTGATGGCGGCTCAGGTGAAACATTGAAATTGGGACATTTTCATGGCCATCCACTTTGAACTGTAAAGCTATCTGAAGAAGACAAAAAGGACGCCAGAAGAATCAGTGCCTGAAGGGCTTGGTCAACTGTGCCCAAAATTGTTTTAGACTTTGGGGTATCAGGTTGATTGTAGAGGTCTACACACAATTCATAAAATTATAGTAATTTAGATTAATTGAGATACTGATCTGTATTATAATCGTGATAAATTAGTTAATAGTAGAATTATAGGATAATTATACTGGATGTTAATATTAATGTACATTCTGCCAATGTTGATGTGTGTTAAATTGAGGGGTTTTGACTTTGAGTGATAGGACCAATTTGAATCACTGAGCAATGTCATTCTAAATTTGGGTTGGATAATTAATTGGGTTTTTAATTATGATTTGGAAACTGAATGATTTTTAAAACTGAAGGATTTATTTGAGTTTAGTATGTTAATAACTATATGAGTGAAGCAATTCATGTATTAGGGATTGATTGTTTTGATTGTTGTTGTGTACTAAAGATATTGACGGAATCTCAGCATGCCATGGTGAATGGAGAGGGGAACTCTGATCCGGAGAGTGAAACTGATCCTACTCTATTTAATCTATAGGCATTGCCTTATAAATAGTGGAATCGTGATGGTTGTCTTGGGTCATGTTCATTAGGCACCAATGGAATACATTTTACTTTAACTAGGTGTCACTACCTGGATTTGTCCAACAAGATATGCTAATTTTAGTTTCTGGGATGAAAATAGTTATTTCCACCATTCTGATCCATTGGAGTGTGATAGATAACTAAAGCTTATTTTATTAAACTCCATTGCTGCATGCACTGCATTTATGCATTAAATATGTGTTTTTCACTGTCTACGGAGATATAGCTTTGAATCTCATAAATTATATGCGTCTTTAGTTTTTCTTCATGGGTTCGTGCAGGTGACTGTGTATCATAACCCCCCCCCCAGACAAATTGCTAGAGTGCTTAGAAAATGTGTTGGAGGTTGAAATGGGAGACAGTGCTAAGTTTCTTGGAAGGAGGCTGAGCCAGTGCTATGGCAGCCGGTCACGTGCAGGAACCCATGCAATGAGTTATTGCTTTAATGCTTCTTGGTTTATGTAGAATGTATGTATTTTGTGAATGTTCTTAAATCTTGTAATTTTCTTTTAAATTGAGAGGATTCTCAAAATGGGGGATTATAGTGGAAAATTCCAAGATTATGTTATAATACTTTTATTGCATCAAATGGTTGTTTTGTGCAACAGAATAGGAGATTTACGATGTCTTTTGGGTGATAAAATCTAAAGAGCATTCCAGAGCATGAGTTAATGTTTCTGTTCTATACGGTGCCAGACACTGGTCTCTACACAATGAAAACTGTTGACACAGCAGATACTGTCTTCTATGTATTATAGGTATCTTTCATACCAATCTTAACCTTGTGATCCATTCTATATATCTGTTGTTCGTCATGTAGGTTGAAAGGGGTGTATCTTGGCTATAAAATACCTTTGTACTTTTGTCTCGGGGCTCTCAACGAATCATCTGAGCGTGAATCGTCAACCAGCCATGACCAGCCATCATTATCGTAGAGCACTCAATCGATTCACTTTATATGTGTGTGTTGTATGGACCTGCTCCCTTATTAATAAGTTATTGAAGATTTAATTTAAGTGTAACTCTGACTTGTGTGATAAGTTTGTCTCTCCTCATTTGATAGTAAAGAAATGAACCACCACAACATATATACATACATATATTAACACATTTAAAAATATATATATTTTCCTTTATTACCTTCTAACCCTACCACCCTCCTCCTAATTGGAGTAAACTAGTGAACAACACTTAGGGTCCTACTTCCAGCTTATACATACTATATACATTTTACAGACACAATGTATTTTACAATAGTTATATTTTGTTTGTTTTTACTCCTGTCCTTCCTCTAACCTCAACCTCTCCCATCTATTTCTTTCACAAAAGTTCTGAACCTATATACGTTTTACGTACACAGTATACACAGTTTACATTAGTTATCTTGTTATTAGTTGTTATTATTCCCAACCTTCAGCTCCATTCAACTCCTCCCATCTATCTCTTAACACCATCCATATTGGATTTATATATTGTTCAACTGTGCTGTGATGTTTCACAGAAGTTCTGAACCTTTCTATTCTCATAATTTCAACAGATTGTAAATTAAAAATAAATGTTTTTGCTTAAAGTATTAGTATGTTATTGATCGATTGACTATGACTTTTCAGATCACCCTGTAGTGCTATCTGCAGTTAGCTATAGGTAAATGTTGCAATTCTTCAGCCATTGCTGGACCTGTGACCAAAACTCCCCCTCCTTTTTCCAGTAGACTGAATTGCGTTGCCTTGTGTTTCTACGGAGATTGTCATTCCACTGGGAATCACTGTGTTTCTTATCCCCAGGAGTGAGTATAGCGAGCCTTGTCTGTCGGTCTGTAATTAAAAAGCATACAGATTTGTGTGGTCATGCGGATTAAAGAGAAATGAGAAAAGAGGCTGATCTTTATGTACAATTCGGTTCCTTTTTTTCTGAGTGTGTTGGTGCGTCTGAATTGCACTAGTGGATAGGGTACCACTTCAGATGCAGCCACTGTCAGGCATAATCTATAGACAGGAAGCCACTTGTGCTGGTCCACCTTCTGATCCCTCCTATGACATCATTGTTCATCATTCTTTCACCCATCTATAGGGGGAGAGAGCAGCTCTCAGTCTATTTCTCAGCATCTCTCTATCATTGGCTCTTTTCTCTTTTCTCATTTCTTTCTCTCCACACTCGGCCCCTTCTCTCAACCTCTTCACTCTGAAGCCTCTCTTCTCTTTTCTCCCGTACCCCTCCTCTCTTGCATCTTTATTTGTGTGGATTTCTTTGACTCACTCTCCATTTCGCCTCCCCCCTCTCTCCTCATCTCTCTCTCCCTCTCTCTGTCCCTCTCTCTTCCTCTTTCCCTCCTTTTCTGCCCCGCTCTCGTTCTCTGTAGTATCGGAGCTGCATACTAATAGAGTTCTTTAATTACTTTTTTTCATAGGGACTGTCTGATATAACTTAAGCTGTGCTGCCTTTGCACATTGCTATGGCGAAACTCCAGTGGTTAATTGTACTAAGTGGAGGTGTTTGTTTTTGTGTGTGTGTGTGTGTGTGTGTGTGTGTGTGTGTGTGTGTGTGTGTGTGTGTGTGTGTGTGTGTGTGTGTGTGTGTGTGTGTGTGTGTGTGTGTGCGTGTGCGATGTTGTACAGTATTGAGTGTAGTTGACTGACATGTTTGTTTCTGGGGTGTGTGGGGAGGGGAATAATAGTGCAGACAGACAGACAGAGACGCGGTGAGAGAGATAGAGGAATGAAGAGATGGAGTAAGAGAGATCCAAACACAGAGACACTATTTGAGCCAAGGGTGGGTGTCGTTTAGGGCCCTTTTAAGCTCCTGTCAATCATATTAATCCATGGCAGAGCACAGACAGACAGAGAGACACAGCTCTCAGCTGTCCATCCGTCTGTCTGTCAGGGATATGTTACATACATTTTGTGTACCTCCATTTAGTATTATGTGTTACGTTACAAATGGATTCATGGTCTGGTTACTTAACATAGAAACGAAAGTAGATAGGTTGGTCGGGGAGGATGGGTGGCCTTATAATGTGACCGTCCAGCGTGTTTGACTCGTGTTGGGGACAACTGTAGCATTTTAGCTAACTCTTCCCTTGACCCTTTCCCTAACTTTAACTTAATTATCCTAACCGGCTACGTAATTTCTTCTAACCTGCTACGAAATTCCTCCTAACCTGCTACGTAATTTCTCCTAACCTGCTATGTTAGATCTCCTAACCTGCTGCGTTAGTATCCTAACCTGCTGCATTAGCCGCTAACGTTAGCCACAAACGCTTACATGCAACAAGCAGTCTGGCCTCAGGACAAGACGTACTATACTATACATCCTCCAAGATGTTTGATAAATTACATCATCCAATTAATGTGTTATTGCACGGCAGGGTAAGACACATGGTACTATACATCCGCCAATTCCTATTCCATTGGTAATGTAAAATATCCTACTAAATGCGAACAAATTTACATCCCAAATCCTACGAATTGACCTTATGCCGGGTTGCATAGTAACCACGAGACTGCTGACATTTATACACTGACACCTATGAATAAGTCGTCTACAGTGTTGCTCAACCCAGTCCATACACAGTCCATACACAGTCCATACACAGTCCATACACAGTCCATACAGGATGGTGCTGCTGACTGATCGATTCATCAGTTAGTTAGACACATGATTAGTTAGTTCACTGCAAGCAAGAAGAACTACATCCAGAGGCTGCTTTTCTGGTTGCCGGCAATTTTAATTCCCCATCACTAAGACACCCGATGCCCAACTTCTATCAACACGTCCCCCACGCCACTAGGGGCGATAAAGTCCTTGACCACTGTTATTCTACCCACAAGCAGGGATACAAGGCCATCCCTCGTCCGCCATTCGGCAAATCCGTACTCCTGTTTCCAGTTTACAAGCAGAAACTCAAACAAGAAGTACCCGTGATTTGAGAAATGGTCACCAGAATGAGAGATCATGCTACAGGACTGCTTAGCTAGCACTGATTGGAATATGTTTCAACACTCCGCCAATAACATTGACGAGTTAACCCCCTGTCACCGGCTTCATTCGAAAATGCATCAGCGTTTTCGCGGTGAGGGTTCACTGCTTCCCCAATCAAAAGCCCTGGATTAACACCGAGGCTGGCGCTAAACTAAAGGACAGGGCTACTGCACACAGAGCGATCGTAGACAACCCTGAGGCTACAGCCGAGGACAGGAATATGTACAAGAAGTTCCGCTATGACCTCCGCAGAGTCATCAAACGAGCAAAAGGACAATATATAAGGTGGACTCACAGGCTCCGCCGCCCACCGTATGTGGTATGGTCTACAGTCGATTACGGATTACAAATGAAGACCCAACTGTGATCTGCCCCATAATGCCTCTCTACCAGACGAACCCAATACACGCTTTGACAACAATAATATCGTGCCGGGTGTGAGGGCCGTCACCGACCCAGAGGATTGGGTGATCTCGCTCTGTGAGGCCAACGTGAGACGGGTTTCCAGGAAGCGTTCTCAGAGCATGCGCAGAACAGCTGGCAGGCATATTCAAGGTCATTTTCAACCACTTCTTGTCCCAGTCTGTAATCCCCACATGTTTTAAGATGACTACCATCATTTCTGTCACCAAGAACTCTAAGGCTTCATCCAACAATGACTACCGCCCTGTAGCACTCACTTCTGTAATCATGAAGTGCTTTGAGAGGCTGGTTATGGCACACATTCATACCGCCCCTACAGATCCATAGATGACACAATCTCAATTGCACTGCCCTCATCCACCTAGATAAGAGGAATACCTATATGAGAATGCAGTTCATTGACTACAGCTCAGGGTTCAACACCATTGTCACCTCCAAGCTTGTGTCCAAGCTTAGGACTCTGGGTCTGAACACCTCCCTCTGCACCTGGATCCTGGACTCCTGACCGGCCAACCCCAGTTGGTAAGGGTAGGCAATATACCTCCGCCACACTGACCCGCAACACAGGGGCCCCACAGGGGTATGTTTTTAGTCCCCTCTTGTACTCCCTGTTCACCGATGATTGCGTGCCAAGCACGACTCCAACACCATCATCAAGTTTGCTGATGACACGACGGTGGTAGGCCTGAACACCGGTGACGATTAATCAGCCTACAGGGAGGAAGTCTGTGACCTGGCAATGTGGTGCCAGAGCAACAGCCTCTCCCTCAATGTCAGTAAGTTTGGCATGGGCCCTCAAATCCTCAAAAAGTTCTACAGCTGTACCATTGATAGCAACTTGACTGGCTGCATCACTGCCTGGTATGGCAATAGCACCGTATATCACTGGGGCCATGCTCCCTGCCATCCAGGGCATCTATATCAGGTGGTGTGGAAGGAAGGCCCGGAAAATTGTTAAAGACTCCAACTACCTAAGCCATAGACTATTCTCTCTGCTTCCGCATGGCAAGCGGTACCGGTGCATCAAGTCTGACACCAACAGGCTCTTGAACAGCTTCTATTCCCAAACAATACAACTGATAAATAGCTAACAAAATCTGAATGAACCTTGTATCCTCATTGACCTTTTTATTTACATTGTTTGTCACTATGCACACTCTCAGGGCGCTACACACTCACACACACTCACTCCATCATCTTCTCACTCACACATAATATGCGCATACTGTACATTTATATTGACTACACACACCCCTTCACATACAAGCTGCTGCTTCTCTGTTTATCTTAAATCCTGTTGCCTAATCACCTTACCCTTATACATATCTACCTCCATCACTCCAGTATCCCTGCACATTGTAAATATGGTATTGGAACTGACCCTATATATAGTATGCTTACTTACTTACTCACTTATTGTTTTCTTCATATTTCTTTGAATTTCTTGTGTGTTTTTTCTAGTATTACATTGCTATTGATTATTGCATTGTTGGGTTTTGAGTTTGCAAAAAAGGTAGTTAACTGTACTTGCGCATATGACATAAAGAACTTGAAACTTGAAAGTGCTCGAATACTCGTTTTTATTGTAACAGTTCTGAAGAGGTGTCACGCCCTGACCATAGTTTGCTTTGTATGTTTCTATGTTTTGTTTGGTCAGGGTGTGATCTGAGTGTGCATTCTATGTTGTATGTCTGGTTTGTCTATTTCTATGTGTTTGGCCTGATATGGTTCTCAATCAGAGACAGGTGTTTTGCGTTGTCTCTGATTGGGAACCATATTTAGGTAGCCTGTTTTGTATTGTTGGTTGTGGGTGATTGTCTATGTGTAGTGTTTAGTGTCAGCACTATTTGTTATTTAGCTTCACGGTCGTCGTTTATTGTTTTTGTATTAGTTTCATTTAGTGTTCTCTGTCTATTAAAATTCAAGATGAACACTAACTACGCTGCGCTTTGGTCCTCTCCTTCTACCACCACAGACGATCGTGACAAGAGGACGAAGACTCTATAGCCTGCTGATCATGCCCATGCAGGGAGAGAGAGGGAGACCCATGCAAAGGGAGGTAGTACAAGGCCAAGAAAAAAGAGGGCGACACATACACTTACCCTGTAGTAGTCCGTACTGTACACGTCTCGGGACATGCCGAAGTCACCGATCTTCACCAGCAGGTTCTCTCCCACCAGACAGTTGCGTGTGGCCAGGTCTCGGTGGACAAAGTGCTGGGAGGCCAGGTAGACCATGCCTGCAGCGATCTGCTGGGCGATGTGCAGCATCTGGGACTGGGTCAGCTCCACGGGCCGGTTTGTCGGACCATCACCCATCATCACAGAGTCGGGACCGTGAGCCCTACAGAAGGAGAGAGGGGAGAAAAAATCTATTGAAATTCCAAATCACTACCAGAAATGTGACATCCCATATCTTTCTTAGAACTTAGTGAGAGCGTGGTTGTCCTATTGTTATTTTGCATACTACTTTCCCACAACTTTCTAGGAATGGTGCAGGATAGTTGCTTGGCTTTGGAACATTCTTAGCACATGTAGTCCTCTCCTGCAGTCAATGGCTACTGTCATTACACACCTGGCTAAAATATTACTGTAGCTCTGTTTGAATCACTTTTACAGTTAACTTTGACACATTCTGGAAACAGAAGATACTCTACAGGAATGCTGGAGTCCATCCAAATCATCTTGGCTACTGGACTCTGTCCAAGCATTTCAAGGCTCAGTTGAGACAATTAATTATCAATGACACAAGATCAACTCAGTTAATCCCTACCATTGTGACACTAAATTGTCATAATGGTGCATCAAATGTGCATTATCCCAGGGGTGTTGGCAGACACAATGTAAGTAACTTAGTTTATGTCCCCCTAACTGCCCTGAATACCTCTGTTGCTCCTACAGCTGTAGGATGCAGTAGTCATGTGCCTATGAACCAGTTACACTGTCAGCACTGAGGCGGAGAGCCTTAGTAGGAAGTCCACTGTGTGCAGCTCACTGTGCACGATCAGCTCCAATGTAAATAACATGAGCAAGTCTACTTTTGACAAGCTTCCCAGTAAAGCATTAAAAACAATCAAGCAACCCAGAAAAGTGCTAAAAATAGCCCATATTAACATATGTAGACTAAGAAACTAAGTTCCTGAAGTCAATCACTTGCTTTTAACAGATGACGTTCATATTTGAACAATCTCTGAAGCCCACTTAGATAATACCTTTGATGATACAGTGGTAGCAATACATGGTTATGCCTTCTACCGAAAAGACAGAAATGTCAATGGGTGAGGTGTTGCGGTCTATATTCAAAACCACATCCCTGTAAAGCTTAGAGAAAATCCCATGTTAAATACTGTTGAAGTAATATGTCTACAGTAACATGTCTTCATCTGCCTCACCTAAAGCCCATTCTGGTGGGAACTGCTATAGACCACCAAGTGATAAAAGTCAGTATCTGGATAATACGTGTGAAATGCTTGATATTGTATGTGATATCAACAGAGAATTATATTTTCTGGGTGATTTAAATATTGATGTCACGGATCCCTCCGGAACATTCATTGCGCACACCTGTCCCCTATTCCGACTGATTAGTACTTGTATAAGTGTGCCCTTTGGTTTCCATTGTCGATTTTTGTTACTATGTCCGTTGGTGCGTGTGAGTACCTGCGCTGTGTGTTTTGTCTTTTGTGCCATTGTGGATTGCACAGATGATTACGGGTCTCGTCCCGTGTGTTAATCATTGTGCGCGTGTTATTTATTCGAGGTACTCCTCGCTCTTTTGTTTGGGTTTGTACCCTGTGTTTTGTATAGTGTTTGTTTGGTCTTCGTCCCCGTGCCTTTACACGGCACGCCGTAATTTGGGTATAATTTTTTTTTTAATTAAGCATTCCTGCGCCTGTCTCCCGAATCATTCATACCAATGTGACAGGCTTTCATCAAGCTGCCCACTCCAGAAAAAACATCAAACTTTGAGCAGTGACTGCAACCTGGTTTAGGTTGTCAGTCAACCTACCAGGGTAGTTACAAACAGCACAGGAATGAAATAATCAACATGTATTGATCACATCTTTACTAAAGCTGCAGAAATCTTCTTTAAAGCAGGATCCAAATCCATTGGATGTATTGATCACAACATAGTAGCCATATCTAGGAAAACCAAAGTTCCAAAGGCTGGGCCTGATATAGTTTATAAGAGGTCATACAATAAGTTTTGTAGTGATTCTTATGTTGATTATGTAAAGAATATTTGCTGGTCTGTGGTGTGTAATGAGGAGCAACCAGACGCTGCACTTGACAGATTTATGAAATTCCATATTCCAGTTACTAAAAAGCATGCACCCATTAAGAAAATGACTGTAAAAACTGTTAAATCCTCTTGGATTGAAGAGGAATTGAAAAATGTTACAGTTGAGAGGGATGAGGCAAAAGGTATGGCAAATAAGTCTGGCAGCCCAACCGATTGGCAAACGTACTGCAAATTGAGAAATAGTGTCACTAAACTAAATAAAAATAAAAATAAACTATACAGTGAAACAAAAATAAATGATGTAAAGAATGAGAGTAAAAAGCTTTGGAGCACCTTAAATGGAATTTTGGGAAAAAAGGCAAACTTAGCTCCATCATTCATTGAATCAGATGGCTCATTCATCACAAAACCCACTGATATTGCCAACTACTTTAATGATTTTTTCATTGGCAAGATTAGCAAACTTGTCCGCAACAAACTCTGACACTACACATCCAAGTATATCTGACCAAAGTACAAAAGGCAAGCACTGTACTTATGGAATTCCGGTAAGTGAGTGTGGAAGAGGTGAAAAAATGATTGTTGTCTATCAACAATGACAAGCCACTGTGGTCTGACAACCTGGATGGAAAATAACTGAGGATAATAGTGGACGATATTGCCACTCCTATTTGACATATCTTCAATTTAAGCCTACGAGAAAGTGTGTGCCCTCAGATCTGGAGGGAAGCAAAAGTCATATATATTCTATATTGTGGATAAAGAGTTACTTGTCTAACAGAATACAGATAGTGTTCTTTAATGGAAGCCTCTCCAACATAATCCAGGTAGAATCAGTAATTCCCCAGGGCAGCTGTTTAGGCCCTTTAATGTAAAAAAAATCTTTACTAACAACATGACTAAACTGCTTAGAGTAAGCCTGTATTGTAAACTGTCATGGTCAAAACATATTGATACATTAGCTAAGATGGGGAACAGTCTGTCTATAATAAAGCGCTGCTCTACCTTCTTAACAACATTATCAACAAGGCATGTCCTACAGGCCCTTGTTTTGTCGCACCTGGACTACTGTTCAGTAGTGTGGTCATGTGCCACAAAGAGGGACTTGGGAAAATTGCAATTGGCTCAGAACAGGGCAGCAAGGCTGGCCCTTAAAAGTACACGGGGAGCTAACATTATTGAAATGCATGTCAATCTCTCATGGCTCAAAGTAGAAGAGAGATTGACCTCTTCACTACTTGTTTTTGTAAGAAGTGTTGACAAGCTGAATGTACCAAGCTCTCTGTTTAAACTACTAGCACACAGTTTGGACAACCATGCATACCCCACAAGACATGCCATCAGAGGTCTCTTCACAATCCCCAAGTCCAGAACAGACTATGTGAGGTGTACAGTACTACATAGAGGTTACAGCCTTATTAAAAAATTGATTAAATTAATTTTTTCCCCTCATCAATCGGCACAAAATACCCTATAATGACAAAGCAAAAACTGAAATGTCACATTTACATAAGCATTCAGACCCTTTACTCAGTACTGTGTTAAAGCACCTTTGGCAGTGATTATAGCCTCGAGTCGTCCTTGGTATGACGCTACAAGCTTGGCACACCTGTAGTTGGGGAGTTTGTCCCATCCTTCTCTGCAGATCCTCTCAAGCTCTGTCAGGTTGGATGGGGAGCGTTGCTGCATAGCTACTTTCAGGTCTCTCCAGAGATGTTCGATCAGGTTCAAGTCCAGGCTCTGGCTGGGCCACTCAAGGACATTAAGAGACTTGTCCCGAAGCCACTCCTGCGTTGTCTTGGCTGTGTGCTTAGGGTCGTTGTCCTGTATGAAGATGAATCTTCACCCCAGTCTGAGGTCCTGAGCGCTCTGGAGTAGATTTTCATTAAGGATCGCTCTGTACTTTGCTCCATTCATCTTTGCCTCGATCCTGACTAGTCTCCCAGTCCCTGCCGCTGAAAAACATCCTCACCTTGCTTCACCGTAGGGATGGTGCCAGGTTTCCTTCAAGCGTGATTCTTGGCATTCAGGCCAAAGAGTTCAATCTTGGTTTCATCAGACCAGAGAATCTTGTTTCTCGCGGTCTGGGAGTCTTTAGGTGCCTTTTGGCAAACTCCAAGCGGGCTGTCATGTGCCTTTTACTGAGGAGTGGTTTCCTTCTGGCCACTCTACCATAAAGGCCTGATTGGTGCAGTGCTGGAGAGATAGATGTCCTTCTGGAAGGTTCTCCAATCTCCACAGAGGAACTTTGGAGCTCTGTCAGAGTGACCATCAAGTTCTTGGTCACCTCCCTGACCAAGGACCTTCTCCCACGATTGCTCAGCTTGGCCGGGCGGCCAGTTCTAGGAAGGGTCTTGGAGGTTCCAAACTTCTTCCATTTAAGAATGATAGAGGCCAATGTGTTCTTCGGGACCTTCAATGCTGCATTCTTTGGTACCGTTCCCCATATCTCTGCCTCGACATAATCCTGTCTCCGAGCTCAATGAACAATTCCTTTGACCTCATGGCTTGGGTTTAGGTCTGACATGCACTGTCAACTGTGGGACCTTATATAGACAGGTGTGTGCCTTTCCAAAACATGTCCAATTAATTGAATTTACCACAGGTCGACTCCAATCAAGTTGTGGAAACATCTCAAGGATGATCAATGGAAACAAGATGCACCTCAGCTCAATTTCAAGTCTCATTGCAAAGGGACTAAATATTTATGTAAATAAGGTATTTATTTTTCTATATACTGTATATACAGTACCAGTCAACATTTTGGACACACCTACTAATTCAAGGGTTTTTCTTTATTTTTTTGTAGAATAATAGAATAATAGTGAAGGCATCAAAACTATGAAATAACACATATGGAAGAATCATGTAGTAACCCAACAAGTTTTAAACAAATCAAAATATATTTTATATTTGAGATTCTTCAAATAAGCCACCCTTTGCCTTGATGAGAGCTTTGCACTCTCTTGGCAGTCTCTCAACCAGCTGCATGAGGTAGTCACTTGGAATGCATTTCAATTAACAGGTGTGCTTTGATAAAAGTTAATTTGTGGAATTGATTTCCTTCTTAATGTGTTTGAACCAATCAGTTGTGTTGTGACAAAGGGGGGGGGGGGGGGGGGGGGTGAAGATAATCCTATTTGGTAAAATACCAAGTCCATGTTATGGCAAGAACAGCTCAAATAAGCAAAGAGAAACGACAGTCCATCATTCATTTAAGACATGAAGGTCAGTCAATGCGGACCATTTCAAGAACTTTGAACGTTTTTTCAACTGCAGTCGCAAAAACCAAACCAAGAGGTATGATGAAACTGGCTCTCATGAGGACTGACACAGGAAAGTAAGACCCAGAGCTACCTCTACTGCAGAGGATAAGTTCATTAGAGTTACCAGCCTCAGAAATTGCAGCCCAAACAAATGCTTCACAGAGTTCAAGTAACAGACACATCTCAACTTCAACTGTTCAGAGGAGACTGTGCGAATCAGGCCTTCATGGTCGCACTACTAAAGGACACCAATAAGAAGGAGAGACTTGCTTGGTGCCAAGAAACACAAGCAATGGCCATTAGACCGGTGGAAATCTGTCCTTTGGTCTGATGAGTCCAAATGAGAAATTTCTGGTTCCAACTGCCATGTCATTGTGAGATGCAGAGTAGGTGAACGGATGGTCTCCGCATATGTAATTCCCACCGTGAAGCATGGAGGAGGAGGTGAGATGCTGTGGGGGTATTTTGCTGGTGACACTGTATGTGATTTATTTAGAATTCAAAGCTCACATAACCAGCAAGGCTACCACAGCATTCTGCAGCAATACGCCATCCAATCTGGTTTGTGGTTAGTGAGACTATAATTTGTTTTTCAACAGGACAATGACCGAACTCACTTCCAGGCTGTGTAAGGGCTATTTGACCAAGAAGGAGAGTGATGGAGTTCTGCATCAGATGACCTGGCCTCCACAATCACCTGACCTCAATCCAATTGAGATGGTTTGGGATGAGTCGAGGAGAATCACTACTGTACAGTGTGTGTGACCCTGATTTAGCCCACTACAGTAATTAAGGAACTTGACAAAAAAACAATATTCTTGGTATTTCATTATTTGAACCGAACGTTTCCTAAAAGTTCAAACATGGTTACATTCATATTTCAATGATGGTAATGTTCTAGAAGCATTCTCCATCTGGTTTGACATTGGGAATGTTTTAAATAGTTCATAGAACGTTAAGAAACAACGCTCTTCTGTGGGACTTTCAGCACTTCAGCATAACGTTTCATAAAGGTTTCCTCATTGTTCTATTTAAAGACATTTTCCAAATTGTTCTTGAGAACATTAAGAAAACTTTCCATAAAAACCACAAGGAACTTTAGTAACGTTCAGAAAACATTCTAAGAATGTTATTTAAAAACATATACATTCCATTCTCAGAACGTTAAGAAAACTTTCCATAAAAACTTTAGTCATGTTCAGAGAATGAGAAAATATATACATTCTGTTCTCAGCATCAACAAAACTCTTATTATCCTCTATCTTGTTAAGTGTGTTCAGGTGTGTTGGCCGCGCCCGCCGCCCACTAACTGAGTGCTTGTTTACTTTGAAATGGGGGCTGTTTGAATAGACTAAAATGAACAGCTTGGCATGCGTAAAAAACATGGCAAGCGAGCTTCATCCTGGTATCGCAGTGGACTAATTCCATCGATAGAGAACAGAAGATTATAGGTTTGGATCTCACTGATGCCGTGTCAGAATAAAAAATATATGTGTTTGCGTGATTAATGCCTAAGGAAATACATTTCCATCTGTCCTATCTGTACATGGAGTTCAATAATAAGCTAGCAGTGTTATTAAAAATCTTATTGAAACATATAGTGGGCTTTTATGCAGTATATGCCTAATTTGAACATGCCCAAAGAATGGTTTACCTGAGGAACTTGTTGAGGTCCCCGTGCTTCATGTACTCAAACACCATGATGAGGGGGTTGCTCTCCACACACACACCGTAGAAGGTGACGATATGCTCGTGCTGCAGGTTGGTCAGCAACTCGGCCTCTCGATGGAAGTCCTTCCTCGCATTCTCACTGGCCTCTTTCAGGGTCTGAACACACACACACACACACACACACACACACACACACACACACACACACACACACACACACACACACACACACACACACACACACACACACACACACACACACACACACACACACACACACACACACACACACACACACACAAAGGTTACTACCTACGTTTCCTCAGAACTCACTACATGCACACTGATTTTGAGAGATGTTTACTGACAGGGTACTATTCTGCCACAAGATGTTTTTGGCTCAAGTCTACCAAGTGCAAACTTAAGTGGCTCTTAAAGTAAAAATTAGTTATAGAAACAAAACCATAGCCCACAATGTTAGCTTATTGGCAATGACCAAGCAGAGATGGTGTATACTTTTATACTGTAAGTGATTACTGTGTCATTGTTTACAGAAGTAGTGTTATTGGTTCTCGTGTTCTGAACTTTGCTATTTTCATGAAATCTGTCATAGCGATTTTAGTGCAGAGGCAAATGCAAGAGAGAGAGAGAGAGAGAGAAGGAACAAGAGAGATAGAGAGAGAGAAGGATGAAGAGAGAGAGTTTCAGGTAATGTAAGCGATATGGGCCTATATTCATATCTACAGAAATATATAGAAATGATTCTGTATGAATAATTGATTTGGTCCTACAAAAAGTGGGTATATGAGTACATAGGGTGTTTTGTGCTTACAGAGAACTGAAGTGTCCATTTACAAATAGGAACAGGAGAGCGCTAAGGAAGCCAGGGCTGACCCTCTGTTCTGACCCCCAGCTAGAATACTGAGATGCCAGACAAAAGAGGTTCATCCACCCCCATCTTTAACCAAATGTATTCCAGGAAACAGGACTCATCATTATGATCAGAACAGAAATGGACTTGGGCAGTGTTCCCTCAACCAAAAAATTGTCACTAAGTCTGCTGAGCACAAACTTTACTGTGAACACTGAGGCTGTATCTGCTTTAAGTTGCAGTTTTAACAGTGGCCAAGTAGGTTAGTCTGGCAATTGTATAATAATGTAGGCCTACCAGAGTGGCCTACCATCAAAAACAATGGAGAAAATGTATCCCATAACATTTTAACATGGAAATAGCTGTTCTACCATTCAGCCTGCAGTAGCTGCCAATGTGTGCTGTTCAATTCAGGCCTACATTCCATGAGACGTTTGAGAAGAAAAAAAACATGCAGGGCTTGTAATTAACCTGTTTATCCACTTGTCCTTCAGACGAGGAGGTGACGGAAAATGTTTTGTGTTGTTTGATGCAAGAAACCACTTTACAAAATAAAATGCATTATTATTCCCATACCATTATTACAGAGAATCAGACAAATTATGCTACCCTCTGTCTTTTGGCTACTTAGCTTATTCAAGCCTGTCTCAAAATACAACACTGCCCCTTTAAGACAGAAAAAAAGCTCTTTACCTGACTTGCTTTTCAAAGATGGCTAGAAATGCACACGTTTTGTGCTCTTGTGGGAATCAATTACTCCCCTATAGCTGACTACAAATGATCTATAACTGGGCTAATAACTCACTATCTAGCAAAGGATATGAACAGAACGTGCACACGTGGCTACATGCAGCTCTTGCTTTGATCTCAAGACAAGTGCATCTACTCACGGCCACAGCTGTAAACACAGTCCAGTTCAAAGTAAATAGCACAAATCCATCCCAGGAGGTTGGTGGCACCTTAGTTGGGGAGAACGGGCTCGTGGGAATGACTGGAGCGGTATCAGTGGAATGGTATCAAATACATCAAACATGGTTTCCATGTGTTTGATGCCATTCCATTTGTTCCGTTACGGCCATTATTATGCCGCACCGGTCTGTGTAGAGTACAGGCTGAGTCTTGCACAATAGAATCTTACTCCGATGCGTTCTGTCCACAACAAAATCTTGTGCATAGTTTGTTTAGTTGCGGTGTGTTGTATTGAAAGTTGCTAATATTGTGTTGATTTGATCACAATTGCCACACTAAAGGGAAACGTTGATGGTGTCAACTAACAGGGAAAACTCTAGAAAGTTGTGTGAAGTTCAATCTCCCGCTTCTCTCCGTGGACTGATAGTTCTACTGCGCTCTGAATGGCAGTCCCTGAGAGCTGCAAGGCAGTGTTGGGTAACTGCACGTCCATGCACTAACAACCCAACATTGAAGTGCTTCTTTCAACGAATTCTGAAGATTATTCACACGTACAGAAGACGTTTGTTCACACATAGCTTTCAGGAAACTCCCCCCTGAACGTGATTTACCTATGATATTGTACGACCGACCAGGACATTGGTGCCTTTGATCGCCTGTGTGACTTCTAGCATCTTTTCATGAGACTGCCAACGCGTTAGCTAATATCACTAATATCACTGTTCAGTATCTTGATCAATGGCTCCTTTGCGTATTTTTCCATAGCCTAGCCTATATGGCCGCATGCCTGTCCAATACTTTCTTGTAAAACCACTACCATTAGTGGATATGAGTATGTTAGACCGTAGAGACGGCAACTTGGAAAGTGCCAAGTCACATCTATCATCTTAGATGTGACTTGGTTGCAGATTGCTAGCACATACAGAAAAGCTCCACTTCACACTTAGAATAATGTGGGAGTCCCACAGTGGGACACAGAAAAGGACAGGAGGTCAGGGGGGGGGGGGGGGGTGGTTCTTTCCCATCATGTCATGTATTTTTTAATGAAAACACTCCAATAAGATCTCTTTTCACTACAGACTTAGACTGCTGGAATTCTTGGTGGAAGCAGGCTATTGGCAAATTTTCCTATAAGAGTGTTAGGGGGTTGGGGGTTAGGAGTCCATTTGGAAATTGGTCAAACAATGTAGTCTACAGTAGGTTGTGATAGACAGTAAAGAGCAGCGTTACCTTGACAGCCACCAGGATCTTGTCGAGCTCAGGAGACAGGTTATAGCACTCGGCCAGGAAAACCTTGCCAAACGCCCCTTCTCCCAACTCCCTCTTCAGAACTATATTGTGCCTCTTGATGTGCTGGACAACTGCAAGACAGACAGAACCTAGTTATTACAGATATCAGTGTGACTGCCTAAACTGGATGTATCATAGATGACAAGAGATGGCTTATGGTTGGATAAGGGGTCTGGGAGCCATCATTTGTTGCACCGAATGATCTAGCTACTATTTTATTTTATTTATATACAGTACCACTCAAAAGTTTGGACCCACCCACACGGGTTGTCCTTCAAGGGTTTTCCTTTATTTTTACAATTTAGAAAAATAGTGAAGACATCAAAACTATGAAATAACACATATGGAATCATGTAGTAACCAAAAAAGTGTTGAACAAATGAATATATATTATCTACTTGAGATTCTTCAAAGTAGCCACCCTTTGCCTTGATGACAGCTTTGCACACTCTTGGCATTCTCTCAACCAGCTTCATGAGGTAGTCACCTGGGATGCATTTTAATTAACAGCTGGGCCTTGTTAAAAGTTAATTTGTGGAATTTCTTTCCTTCTTAATGCATTTGAGCCAATCAGTTGTGTTGTGACAAGGTAGTGGTGGTATACAGAAGATAGCCCTATTTGGCAAAAGACCAAGTCCATATTATGGCATTAACAGCTCAAATAAGCAAAGAGAAATGACAGTCCATAATTACTTTAAGACATGAAGGTCAGTCAATATGGAACCTTTCAAGAACTTTGAAAAACCATCAAGCGCTATGATGAAACTGGCTCTCAGGAGGACCGCCACAGGAATGAAAGACCCAGAGTTAGCTTTGCTGCAGTGGATACGTTCATTAGAGTTACCAGCCTCAGAAATGGCAGCCCAAATAAATGCTTCACAGAGTTCAAGTAACAGACATCTCAACATCAACTGTTCAGAGACTGTGTGAAACAAGCCTTCATGGTTGAATTGCTGCAAAGAAACCACTACTAAAGGACACCAATAATAAGAAGAGACTTGCTTGAGCCAAGAAACACGAGCAATGGACATTAGACCGGTGGAAATCTGTCCTTTGTTCTGATGAGTCAAAATGTGAGATTTTTGGTTCCAACCGCCGTGTCTTTGTGAGACGCAGAGTAGTTGAACGGATGATCTCCGCATGTGTGGATCCCACCATGAAGCATGGAAGAGGAGGTGTGATGGTGTGGGGGTGCTTTGCTGGAGACACTGTCAGTGATTGAGGGTGCAAAGCTGTCATCAAGGCAAAGGGTGGCTACTTTGAAGAATAAAAATCTAAAATATATTTTGATCTGTTTAACACTTTTTTGGTTACTACACAATTCCATATGTGTTATTTCATAGTTTTTATGTCTTCACTATTATTCTACAAAGTAGAACATAGTCAAAATAGAAAAACCCTTGAATGAGTAGGTGTGTCCAAACTTTTGACTGGTACTGTACATTGTGGTGAGGTGTTTTGTCTAATTTTCAATTGAAAGGGAGTTTTACTATTCGTTTTGTATTCTGTCTTTTTATTGTGATGATAGCAATTTGTATCATTGTGTTGTACAGTGTTAGCTCAGCTCTGTCTCTCAGCATGTGTAATAGCTGTCAGGTGGGAATCGTCAGAAATTGATGTTTGAAGGTCTATTTGAAACAACAATTTTTGACTGAACTAACACTGAGATCAGTCTGGTGGTAATAACATAGCAGGCTTTTCCCAGTGCTTTCTCCCAGAGCGGTTTTCATGCAGCCAGATACTGTAGATGCTCTGCGCCCACTTAACTCAACCCAGGCCTCCCTCTACAGCAGGGAGGACAGTGGAGAACACCAAAACATATTCATCAGCAGGTTACTGTCTTCAGAGAGAGAAACCGTGGACCCGGACACAAACCATCAAGATTTATTTCTGATCTGATTAAGAAATGCATTTGAAGAAAAGCTCACCACTCGAGCTATTGCATTACAGCGGGCTAGACTTTGAAGCTGCATCGATCTGCACTAACTTACTGAGAGGCATAACCCAATATTATGTAAAAAGACAGGGAGAGGGAGACAGAGAGCCTAGGCCATTAGACTAGCACATACAGACTGAAGACCTGAGCGCAGCTTTGTGTGTGTGTGAACCTGATGACATCACATCTGCCAAAACAACAGCTCAGGGAATGAATTACATGTAAGTTCCCACAGTTCCCAGAACATTTATCCACAAAAGCCACAACTCGTTACCATTGCTCACTAATTCTCTTCTTTCGCAACAATAATAGCATGGTTACACAAATACTTCCAAGTTAAAACTCAGATATTTTTACCATTACAACCATACAATTCCACCATTACCGCCAATTCATGTACAGTAAGTCTACATTTACACAACCAAACACTACACATGTACTCTTTTATCATTCTTTGTAAGTACGTAAAATATACATGTCAAGAAGAGACATGTTCCCTATCCAAGTCCACCCCCCTTCCACTGTCTGTCATCCTCTCTAGTTTCAGCTAAGTAGCTGTTCATTTCCAAAGCCTCACTTCTGGAGGGTAGAATAGGGGTTGGCTTTAGACTTTAGTCCCTGTGTTCTGATGTCATGGGTGAACGGGATCATTTCCACAGGAGGAGAGCCCTTCTGCAAGTAAACATCCTGGTAAAAATACATTTGTGAATCAAATTTT